>NW_028263371.1:57154560-57374560 GCF_051168715.1 Poecilia mexicana
CCCTCCATCCATCCACCCATCATCCATCCATCCATCCATCCCCCTCCATCCATCCACCCATCCTCCATCCTCCATCCATCCATCCTCCTTTCATTTCTCCTCTTTCTTCCTCTCTTGTTCAAATTGAGAAGTGCTAAACAGCATCATTAGCTTCTTAGCTTATTTTGAGCTAAAAGTAATGAATTAATGTTAGCCAACATGCTAGCTTTAGCCAACCTGTTTATATTAGCATCTTAGAGACTTCTAGCTTGAAACCTCGAGCTCCGATACTCCATGGAGAACATTGTCAACATCCCAGTGACAGCCCTCCAGCTAATGTTAGAATTTATAGCAAAAATTAGCTTTTCATGTAGTTTTAGTTGATACACCGCTATTAGCATATTACACTAATTGATGTACCTGGTCAACATGCTAGTGATAGTATCAGGGCACTATTTTAGCTAAGGTTGGTATTTTAACTTCATTTGATAAAAAGCTACTGGATTTACTAAATCAATGTTAGTCAACATGTTTGTGATAGCATGAGGGCTAGCAGTAGCATTTTAGCTAAAATTAGCGTTTTCTTTAAAAACCTACTGGATGCCTTCATGCTACTGACAGTTTCAGCTGACGTTAGCTTTTTATGTGATTTGATCTCATACATCGCTGTTATCACAGTAGATGGAGGGATTAATGTTATGAAACATGGCAGGAACCACTAGCATATCACTAAAGATGTTAGCTAATTGTATGTACGCTGCTCTCGTAGCTCTAAATGAGCTAAAATCATCGTTCTTCCTGTTCAGATTCATCAATGTATGACTGTATAGTTCATTTCAAATAATTCAGCAAATTTTACCAAAAAGATTAAAATTCTTTCACACTGGATCTTCCCAGGAAAATGCTAATTTTTCTAGTTTATATTTGAAAAATGTGCTTTAACAAAACTAAGCTGCCAGCATAACCTGGAGAAATGTGGGAGTAAAATCCAAACACGGTGATTTCCTACCTGTGAGACGGGAGCAGTGGAGGTTCTGACCCGTTGCTGAAACAGAACGCTCAGGATCCGGTTCTGCTGCTCCAGGTCGAACACGCGGGTCCGCAGCTTCACACACTCCTCCTTCAGGTCCTGAAGACACAACAAACACAAAATTCACCACTTAGTTTTCACCACATCAAAACTAGCCTCTAAAATGTTTAATCTGTAAAAAGCTATGCTAAGTTAAGCAAAGCTATACTAAGCTATGTTACTCTATGCTAAGCTAAGCTAAGATCTGTTCATGGAGGTTTCTGCGTCTCTACCATCAGTTTCAGCCCGGCTGACTCAAAGTGTTTGGGCTCTTTCCTCTGAGTGCGGCAGGAACCAACCTTTTGCGTGAGCAGCGCCTGCACCACCTGGTTGGCCACCTGGGGGAGCACAGGGAGGTTAGCGCAGATCTGAGCTGCACCTCGGCTTGGAAAACAGAAATAATGAGGAGCGGTGAGCTCAAACTGACAGGATGTTGCATCACAGCGTCGACCTGGAGGTAAACAAGCAGCGGCTGCCTCCAGTGACTCCAAACTTTACCCTCAGCACCACGTCTAAAAAAAAATTTCTCTGAACCCTGCATAATGTTTTCCTCTTGCTCTAATTAAAATCAGTTCATTAATATTTCCAGAGCGAAAGCAGAGAGAATGTCTGATCCAGCAGGATTTCCTCTCATGTCTGATTCTACAGAAATTATCTCAGATTTCTGTTCAGTTTGGAAAATTCACACAGGCAGCATTTCACAAAGCGACCAGCCTGCAGGGCGGCGACACCTTCAACTGACTCTGTCCAAGCTTTTATCTCATTAAAATAACTATTTACTCTTACTTTTATGACTTTCTTGAGGTAAATTATGACTTTATCCTCATAATTATAAACAAAGTTCTTAGTGTGGCTCTGACACTATGCTAGTGCTAGGCTAACATGTTAGCTTTGGTTGGATTTACCCAGAATGCCCTGCACTGTAGTCCACTTCCTGTTTTTGGAGAGGTCTCTGGTCCACTTGGCGTTCACATTCAAACTGAACCAGAGTTAATTTCAACCGAACCCAGACCGAGGTTTGGAGGACCAGAGGTCAGAGGTCGACCAGCATCCACACCTCACCAACCGGACCGGACTTTGACTAGGCAGACTGGAGTTGGATTAAACTGTTCCCGTTTTCATGGTTTATGTCACACTGTAAAAGTCAGCCTGGTTCTCATAGTGACCTCTGACCCCGAACACCAAATCACTGACCTCGTCCAAGCAGCGTTCGTACTGCTTCCTCTGGTTGTCGTTTTCCACGGACAGCGCCGAGTTCTCCGCCTGCAGAGACGAATCAGAACCGTTAGCAGAAAAAGTCCAGATAATCCAGTCCACCCAACGCTCCTAAAATAAAACCTAAACCAGTAAATACAGGCCACCCAGTCCAAAACGACGCTGAGCGAGGAAATAAAAGCTAAATCAGCAGGTGGTCTGAAAGCCAAGCTCTGGCCTGCAGCAACGTTTCCTGGATTCATCTCAGCAGAAATGTTTCTCCTAACTGGTGATGCTGTAAATTTCAGGGATCAAACTCCGTGACAATCCGGCAGAAGGTGAAATTCAATTTCCCGGACTGGGGCAGAAACCGTTTCAAAGAGTCTGGAGGCGACTTTTCTCCAAAAATGATTACCCCCATAAATCTGGAGGCGGCCGCAGGCAGCAGGAAATAAAACAGACGAAGAAGAAGAACCGCTTTACTCCAACGTTCAGATTAATAAACCGGCTAATCCTGAGGAAACCTTCAGGCTGGACGACCAGATCGTCTGATCAAACCCTACATCTCTCACTTACTTCATTATTCACAATTTATTCTGTTTTACTGCCATGAGAAAAAGAAAGTGCACCCTCTAACTAAGTACACCCAGAGAAAATGATCAGAAATGAGCTGCCCATCAGTCTGTGAAAGGCTAAAGGTCATTCAAACCCGGCTTACCTCCAGCGCTCGAAGGCGTTCCAGCAGAGGATTGTCGGCGGTGGCGGCGGCCTGCAGGGATGGCGGCGCCTCGGCGGCGATGGCAGCGGGGCCGTCCAGACTGTCCTGCTGCTTCCACATCTCCTCCAGCAGCTTGTCCTGCGCAGGAAGCAGAGAAAAGGCAAAGGATGCAACGCTAGCTGCCATTCTGAAGAAAAGTCGCTGGATTTGTTGTATTTTTGAAAAATGTTGCTAATTTGTCGCTAGTTGGATTTTCTCAAAATTGTTAGCTTATGTTTTGAAAAGTCGCTAAATGTTGCGTCAAATTAGCTAAATTGGCAACAATCTTCCCCTCATCCTGACCAAAGATCCCCCAAGCTCCCCATCCACCCATGTAAAGAAAGGTTCATAGAAGAGCCACTAGCTCAAAAGGAAACATACAGAGACTGATGCTTACAGCTAGGGATGCTAATCATGCTAATGGCTAACATTAGATGATTCAAGAACTTTGTAAAAACTGGTTTGTCTTTATTTTGAAACAGCTGATTCTGTGTAAGTGCAGAGCTGTTTGAGCTCTCACACAGTGTGACATCACCTCCAGGCCTGGCGTAAACATTTAGACTTCAATGTTTTTAGATTGTCAGAGTTGCAGCTCTGTCACATAAAGGCTGTTTTAAAGAAAATAACTTGTTTAATTCACTATAAATATCTTTCTGGTCACTTTTATTTTTTCAAAAATAATGTATTTTGTTGGTATCTGTAGAACTGAAAGAGAAATCTAATTTGTTTAGAATCAACAGATTTTACAAAAGTTGTGACTGAAAATTAGCCACAAAATCTCTAATTGGTTCATCTTTAATATCATGCATAAAAACTCCACAGAGATGAGATTTATTCCTCTCTGGCTGGAAGACACTAACTGCTCATGACTACTCCACAGCACCCCTTTTCTAAAGACTGAACTGTCCCTTTGAGGAGTTTTTTGTTGAAATCACCTTATAGTTCATGTTTTCTTCCTGACATTCAGCTTCTGCAGTTTATCACAGAAAACAGGAACGATGGAGACAAACCTCAGATCCACTAACGATGCGGCTTGTTGGTTTGTTTGTTTGGTGTTTGTTAGTTTTAAAGATATGCACATATTGGCCCCGCCCACATTACTAATGAGCAACATCAAAGCCTGGCAGGTTGGATTCATCAGCAGCTTTCATCTTTCTCTCCGGTCTTTATAATTAAAATGTTCCAGAATTAAAATAAAATTATTTAGCAGCTGAACCTTGTAGGCCTTCATCAGGTCCAGAGGATCCACTTTGGGTCCGTCCAGAGAGTCCTGGTTCTGGAGCAGGGACCGCACCGTCTGCTCCATGCTGCGGAAACACACACACACACACACACACACAGATTACAGTGGGTTTATTACAGTAATTATAAACGTCATCAGGTGAATTATGAATTTTTTCACTACAGTCGCGGGGGAATCAGCTCGTCAAACTGAATGCATTAAGACTCTGTGGTGCTCGGCGCACCGCCTCCTACTGGCCAACCAGTGGAAGTTCACCAGGGATGTCCAGCAGGAGGCGAGTCAGACATGCAGAGCTAATCAAAGCTTCTGCAGTTTGAAACCAGTGAAAAATAAAACTTGACTTTGTGTTGGCAGGAAATTAAATTTAATAAACAGGAATTAAAGTGGACCAAGTTAATCACTGGATTTACATTTTAACCACTAAAGTTATTACACCTGGAAATAGCTCAAGGGAACCAAATGTTGCAGTAAAAACTAAATTTTGTTATTAAAGTTGACAGTTTTTAAACAAAATGTTTTATGCATTTATGTTACAGTTTATGTGCTTTTCTGTTTTGTTTAGTCAAAACGCAGAAAGAAATACCACAATATGTGTTAACTGAGCTAATACCTAGATGAAAATGCTACAGAAGCTAAAGATGCTAGAGAAGCTAAAGATGCTAGAGAAGCTAATGAAGCTACAGAAGCTAAGGATGCGCGACGGTTTCTGAGGAGTCAGACATTGAGGAGAACCGTGTGACGTTTTCGGCCACCGGACGCAGAAATCTGTCTGATAATTAGATAATTCCTGAGAGAACAGAAAGAAGATCCCGTTTAGCAGAACATCTTCGCACCTACACGGCTGTAAATAAACCACCGGTAGGATTTGTTTAGACAGAAATGTTTTTAACGAACCAGAAACCCAGACAGACTAAGGCAGTGTGTCCAAACTGCGGTCTGGGGTCCATTTGGGGGCCCTTGAAATGATTTTGTTCGGCCCCTGACTCCAAGTCAACAATGGTAGAAAAAACACGACCCAAAAACGTGTACATTTCCTGTTTTCCTATAAATAATCCATCAGTCTGAAGCCTGTTTTATGTTTTTTTTATCATTAATGATTCACAGATTTCATAATTCTTGTTAAATCAAAATAAATTCATTTTTCCATTTTTAATTAAATGAGTTTTGAGACCTGCCATCAGTTCAAATCTGCCGGTTTTGGTGCCAGGAGCAGAAAGTTTGGACACCCTGCACTAACATAAATGTGATGCTCACCAGCAGGAAAATCCCAAACAATCAGACGTTTTCACGTCAGTCTGATTCTGATCTTTTCACCGTCAAAAAGATCCGACCTGAGCCTCTGAACCTAATCATATCTGATAGCTTTTAACCTTTCTGTCACTGATCTGTCATAATTCAGCAGCAGAGGAAGCCAGACAGGAAATCTGGGCGTAAACAATGGCTTCAAATGATAATTATTAGATCATAAAAGCAGTCTGATCCATGTGAAGCAGCGTTTATTTTGGACTTTATTGTAAATCTGAAATCTGCTTCTTCTTTTCATTTCACTCCTGAGTGATTAGAAACTGTTGCTGCTTTGGCAGCCTGAGCCCTGCTGGTGATCTCAGTGTTTTCCTCCAGCCGCTGTGTGACTCACCTCGGGTTTCCAACTCGCATCAGCAGCACTGACCGTTTCCTCTTAATGTCACTGCCACTGACATTTCACTCTGCGGCTTGAAGCAGCTTTTCTCCACGTTTGGATGCGAGCGGAGCAGCAATTAAACCAGACTGAGACGCACCGCTGACCGGAAACAAACCTCATCAAACGGCGGAGAAGGAAAAGCTGAACTCTGTTCACGCAGCAGCGCTGCAGTAGACGCCATCACATGTTGCTCAAAGGCCACAAACAGCCAGGAGCTGAAGGTTCGATTCCCACTGGGAGCATTTTTTTTTCCAACCAACAAAGTTTAAACTCCAGAGAGAAAACACCATAAAAACTATTTAATTAACTCTTTCAGAAACATGTTATTACCCATGTTGACTTTAGGAACAATAAAGAAGTTCCCACATGAGCATAACTGCAGAAAAACAAAGCTAAAACTCAGTGGCAGCACTAAATTGGGGGCTAACCCAAAGCACTGGTTAGCTACAGGAACTAACTAGTAGTTAGTACCTTAACATTAGCTACAGTAACGCTAAAATGCTACAACAACTAATGCTAAAGCTCTGGTTAATGCTAAAGCTCTGGCTTTAGCATTAACTAATGCTAACGCTAGCATCAATTCAAGTTCTATCTGCCCTCGAAAGACTAAAACCCTCGAGCACCAACTTCATTATGACATAATAATTGACATCTTCCATCATTCCTTTAGATATTGTATTTATGTTTACTGTGTTTTATTTGGTCCCTGTTTGTTTCTTTATTGAGGGGAAAAAAGCGAAGAGGAAACAGAACTGCTGCATAAACAGACTTCAAAATAAGAGCATGAACATAAACATCTGACTGCATGAAGGATTCTTAACAGTTGATAACCAGAAATTCAACCTACATGTCAAACTTCATTCCACTGAAAGTTTTCAAAACAAACAAAAACATTTTGAACTTTTGAATTAATTGGGGGAAGCTAAGTGCACTAAACATTTTCACAGTTAGCAAATGAGCAAAGCTCAACATAAAATAGCTTTGCTATTAGCATGTTAGCAAATTAGTACAAGTGTGCCGACAAGAGCTAAATTATCCTCCAGTGGAAATATTTATACGATAAAGTCTTTGTTTTAAAACCACTAAAATTTAAACTTTATTTTGATTCTAAAACCTGTAAGCTGTAATGAAACGCCGCCCCTCCCCCACATGTTGCTGTCAGTTACAGTGTGTATAATGATTTATTGATACTACAGAACAGAACTGATGGCCTGGAGACCAGTAGAGCGCCACCTGCCTCTCCAGCTGAGATCTCTCTGTTTTGTCCTAATTTCATTATTCCAGGTCTGCGACATTTATCTTCAGGCTTTGCTCAGTGTGATTCACTCTTCAGGAGCAGGAATAAATGAATGAATGAATAAATGAATGAATGAATGAATGTCCAGTTCCCTTGCAGTGGCGCTCTAACCCATTTCCCTACTGCAACAGAAACAAAGACAGGGCCGGAGCCCATTACTATTCAATTAATAACTGAGTTTTTATTTACCAAATAAACACATTTTCTCTGACGTGTGATCAACATTTTCACCTATTTTACACTTTTTATCTTTGCTAATCAGATCCCTTAAAATTCCTTCAGTTAATGTAAATTTCAGGATTTTATTCAATACCAACGCATATATTAAGAATGTATAAGCATAAAACGCATATATTAAGTGTTAGCATCCTGTGTTAGCATGGTGTGCTATGATCTTGTGTTAGCATGTTACATTAGCATGCTGTGTTAGCATGTTGCGTTAGCATGTTACGTTAGCATGCTGCATTAGCATGCTGCGTTAGCATGCTGCGTTAGCATGTTGCGTTAGCATGCTGCGTTAGCATGTTGCGTTAGCATGCTGTGTTAGCATGCTGCGTTAGCATGTTGCGTTAGCATGCTGCGTTAGCATGCTGTGTTAGCATGCTGTAGTACCTGGAGAAGTGCTGCTGCAGTGTCACCATCTGCTGCTGAGCGCGCTCAGTCGGCTCCTCTCCTCTCAGCTCTCCAAAGCTTCACCAGCTGGGGTTTTATTCTGGATCCGACTCGACGGCGGCGCTGCAGGGCAAACAGCAAACAGTTTGTGTTCATCTTTCAAAACTAAATCCCAGGAAGGATTTCAAAGATTCTGCACATCTGTTCACTGATCTGGAGGGAAAGCAAAGTGAAGGCAACACATTGTTTATGCCCAAGAAGTTTTCATATTTAATTTAAGGTATCAAGTTCCAGTAAAAAAATATCTCCTTTTAAAAGAAACAGGATAAGAGACAAATCGTTCTTTTCATTGCCTGCTGTGCGCTAAAGTTTAAGCTAACAGAATATTTCTGTGGTTTTCTTAAAATCATTTAGAGACATTTATTCATTGTTTCTGGCTTCATGCTAAGATAAACTAAACTAAGCTACATTCAGTTCAGCTAAGCTAGGATAGGCTAAGCCAAACCAAGCTAAAATAAGCGACGCTAAAATAAAAGAAGATAAAACTCTCTCTCTCTCTCTTTCATCCTCTGAGCTCGGGTCCTCTACCAGAGGCCTGGGAGCTTGAGGGTTCTGCGCAGCATCTTGGCTGTGCCTAGAACTGCACACACACACACACACACATATATATATATATATATATATATATATATATATATATATATATAAGATCCTGTGGGACTTCCAGATCCAAACAGACAAGATGGTAATGGCGAACCAACCGGACATTGTGGTGGTGGATAAAGAACAGAGGAAAGCCGTTGTGGTGGATGTAGCAATACCAAGTGACCACAACATCAGGAAAAAGGAGAAACTGGAGAAATACCAGGGCATCAGAGAGGAAGTGGAGAAGGCCTGGAAGGTGAAGACCACAGTGGTGCCTGTGGTCATCGGGGCCCTCGGGGCAGTCACCCCCAAACTGGAGCAGTGGCTCAAACAGATCCCAGGAACAACATCAGACATCTCAGTCCAGAAATGTGCAGTTCTAGGCACAGCCAAGATACTGGAGGAGAACCTGAAGCTCCCAGGCCTCTGGTAGAGGACCCGAGCTCAGAGGATGAAAGAGACCACCCGCGGAGGGTGAGAAGGGAATTTTTTTTTAATATATATATATATATATATATATATATATATATATATATATATATATATATATATATAGCTGACTGTATAGCTCAGTGGGTAAGACACCAGTCTACCACCTGGGAGACCGGGGTTCGAATCCAGGTTGGGGCAAGTTACAACAGTGCAATTGAGCTATGCAGTGTGGGTCCCTAGGCAAGACCCTTGGAGCTATATAGCCTACCTCATACAATGAGAGACACTGATAAGCATGACATGCCGGCTCAGACGTCGCCCGGCCAAACAAGGTCTGCGTCAGGTGCTGGGGAACCAGAGCACCTTGATGAAAAATGGGCTACTGGAACAAGACGGAAATGGGCGAGAGACGAAAACATGGATCTGTTGGAATGCTACTACTCAAGTAACCCTAGTCAGAGGGGTTACATGCAAAGACTGAGGGTGGAATGGTTACTTCGACACCCACAGTCTACAATGACTGCCAAACAACTAGTAGCTCAGTGCTCCAACATCCGCAAACGGCAACTGCTATCACAACTTGAGATTGACGAGGTACAACACAAATGCTACGGCATAAGGGAGGAGCCCAAAGGTAAGGTCAGGGGGGAGTTAACTACTCCCCACCCCGAGACTGGGTATGCAGCCCCAGTAATGAACGAACTATCAAAGCTGAACGAGACAGCAACTGACCTGAGAGAGAGAATCGTGGCCCGAATGAACACCAGGCAACCCCGACGCCAATTACAACGGCTGAGTGAAGTACCATCAGAAAGTCTCATTGAAGATGTGAATGCAGCATTGAGAACAATCCCTACCAACACCATAACAGAAACCAATGAGCTGATATACAACTCAGCATCAGTGATCCTTGAAATGCTCGGCTATAAGAGCAACCATGAGACCCAATATCCATCATGGAAAAGACGGTTAGAGGCTAAGATCAAGATAACAAGGAGGGAAGTGAGCCAGCTGTCAGAGCTCCTAAGGGGTGCAATGAAAAGATCAGTACCCAAGAAGTACAGCCAGATGCCCATACCTGAAGCACTCGAAACTGCCAAACAAAGGCTCCAAGCCTTGGCCAGCCGCCTAAAGGATCAACCGGCTCTTCTCCACCCAACCAGCTAAAGTGTACTCTCAATGGCAGGGTACTAACAACAGAGCAGACCCACCAAGGCTGGAGACTGAACAATACTGGAAAGGCATATGGGAAAGGGAGGCGTCCCACAACAGCAAGGCACAGTGGCTAACCTCTCTACGAGAGGACCACAGCAACCTCCCTGAACAAGCCCCGGTAACCATCACTGTGGCAGATGTCCAAGAAAGAGTCTCGGGTATGAAAAACTGGACAGCACCAGGGCCTGACATGATCCATGCCTACTGGCTAAAGAAACTCACTGCCCTCCATGAGCGACTGGCAGCTCAACTGAACCAGCTGCTACAGAATGGGACTCACCCTGAATGGTTAACTGAAGGGCGCACAATCCTGATCCTTCAGTCCCATCCAACTATCGGCCAATAACCTGTCTCTCTACAACATGGAAGCTCATGTCAGGCATCATAGCGGCTAAGATAAGCGGACACATGGATAAATACATGAGCACGGCACAGAAGGGCATCGGCATAAATAGTAGGGGAGCCAAACACCAACTCCTTGTAGACCACACAGTCGCCCGAGACTGCAAAACCCGACACACCAACCTGTGCACCGCTTGGATTGATTACAAGAAAGCCTATGACTCAATGCCACACACCTGGATCATTGAATGCTTAGAGATGTACAACATCAATAGGACTCTAAGAGCCTTCATTGCAAACTCGATGGGGCTGTGGAAAACCACCCTTGAAGCCAACTGCAAACCGCTTGCACAAGTGTCCATCAAATGTGGCATATACCAAGGAGATGCTCTGTCCCCACTGCTGTTCTGCATAGGAATGGGGCCACAATCAGTCACCTCCTCTACATGGATGACATCAAGCTGTACGCCAAGAGCGAGCGAGACATCGACTCACTGATCCACACCACCAGGATCTACAGCACTGACATTGGGATGTCATTCGGACTAGAGAAGTGTGGCCGGATGGTTACAAAGAGAGGGAAGGTCGTCCGCACAGAAGGGGTCTCACTCCCAGAGGGAACGATAGCAGACATAGAGCACAGCTACAAGTACCTGGGAATACCACAAGCAAATGGCAACCTCGATGAGGTCACAAGGAAAGGAGCCACAGCCAAATACCTCCAACGAATAAGGCAAGTCCTGAGAAGCCAGCTCAATGGCAAGAACAAGATCCGTGCAATAAACAGCTATGCCTTACCAGTAATCAGATACCCTGCCGGAATAATTAGCTGGCCAATGGAAGAGATGAAGGCCACGGATGTTAAGACTCGGAAGCTACTAACCATGCATGGAGGGTTCCACCCCAAATCCAGCACCCTGAGACTGTACACGAGCCGTAAGGAAGGAGGCAGAGGACTAGTGAGTGTGAGAGCCACTGTCCAGGATGAAACATCTAAGATCCATAAATACATCAAGGACAAAGCCTCAACGGACGATGTGCTCAGCGAATGTCTCAGGCAATGGGGAACAGAGGACGAGGTGCTGGAGGAACCATCATGGGAAGACAAGCCCCTACATGGGATGTACCACCGACAAATAACTGATATCAGGAAATCCTACCAATGGCTGGAGAAAGCTGGACTCAAGGACAGCACGGAGGCCCTCATCCTGGCTGCCCAGGAACAGGCCCTAAACACCAGAGCAATAGAAGCTCAGATCTACCACACCAGACAAGACCCAAGGTGTAGGTTGTGCAAGGAGGCCTCTGAGACAGTCCAGCACATAACAGCAGGGTGCAAGATGCTGGCAGGGAAAGCGTACATGGAACGACATAACCAAGTGGCGGGCATAGTGTACAGGAACATCTGTGCAGAATATGGACTGGAAGCCCCGAGGTCAAAATGGGGGACACCCCCAAAGGTGGTGGAGAATGACCGAGCTAAGATCCTGTGGGACTTCCAGATCCAGACAGACAAGATGGTAATGTCGAACCAACCGGACATTGTGGTGGTGGATAAAGAACAGAGGAAAGCCGTTGTGGTGGATGTAGCAATACCAAGTGACCACAACATCAGGAAAAAGGAGCATGAGAAACTGGAGAAATACCAGGGCCTCAGAGAGGAACTGGAGAAGGCCTGGAAGGTGAAGACCACAGTGGTGCCTGTGGTCATCGGGGCCCTCGGGGCAGTCACCCCCAAACTGGAGCAGTGGCTCAAACAGATCCCAGGAACAACATCAGACATCTCAGTCCAGAAATGTGCAGTTCTAGGCACAGCCAAGATACTGCGCAGAACCCTCAAGCTCCCAGGCCTCTGGTAGAGGACCCGAGCTCAGAGGATGAAAGAGACCACCCACGGAGGGTGAGAGGGGAATTTTTTTTTTTTTTTATATATATGTTTGAATCAGTCAGATCTCAGACGGAAGCCAAAGTTTCTCCTGTAGATCAGTACCGCCCCCTGCTGGCTGCTGGCTGCTAACACGTTTCATTTTACAGGATTTAATTTAAGGGTACATTTTCGCTATAATCAACCCTCGTTTAGTTTTAAAACTTCTTCCCTCCTTTAATAAATCCTTATAATATCTGAACAAAGCCAGAGGATTTTGACTCTGAAAGGTGAAAATGCAGCTCTGGTGAAGTTATGTTTTTTTTTTTACTACACATATAAAATATGTTAAAGATTTTATGATTCACAATGTATTTATCTTTGTTAATTTAATCAGAAAAGTGAATTAGAAAAATCCCTCAGAATATATGCTTCTGCCAGCAGAGGGCGCTCTTCTCTCATTTTCAGATTCACATCAAACCTGTTTAACTCTTGTTGCTTTATTGTTTTATAGAAAGCAGATTTTTAACTTTCAACACAAAGAATGAAGAAAAAGAGAACTGTGCAAAATAAGTAAACTACTATAAAAAGTTAAAAAAGTTGCCTTTATATTTTAAAATACATTTAATAAATATTTTCTGCTGTCTGTTCCCGTTTTGACCCTGAGCCTCACAAACAACAAAGTTATTAAAATAATTCACTTTTCTTCAAAAATAAATAGATAAAAACTTGTTGACTCTAATATTTTTATCGGCATTTTTTCAAAGGTTTAAAAAGTATTTTTTATATTTTTATTGTATTGAGATTATTTGTATTTTGTTTAAATAATTTTAAATTGGATGTCACAATTCAATTGATTAATAATAATGTGTTCATACTTTTCACTTTAATTTATCTAATTAAATATAAAATATTAAAAAATATTATAAAATATCTAATTAAATTATTACTGCATGTTCTAGATGAGCCTCTGTTCCAGAACAGCTGATCCAAATGACTGCAGGACCATCAGGAGCTGCAGAAACCTGCTAATCACCCAGAGACACAATCCATGCAGGACAGGGGGCGGTGAGTATTTAGTGTTAAATATCTGAAAGACATTGCAATTAAAAAAAAAAAAAGCTTAAGCTTATATAGCACTTTAAATATATTTCACACTTTTTTGATACATTTGTTTTTTATTCTTCACAAAAAAATTTAATATCTTTTAATTCTATTTTCTAAGTGACTGTAATGCTCTCAGAGTGGTGCTGATCTATAAATGCTCTTATTGTGAAAAGACATAATAGAAGAACCAGTTTGTTTAACAAAAACAAAGAGCTTCACGATGAGCACAGTGAGCTACAGTAGATGATTATTATGGGATGTTTGGACTGAATGATTCTTTTCTTGCGTTGATAAATGCGACGGACGCAGCGACATGCAGCTCTATAGAGCCGCAGAAACTGATGAAACTTTAACAGATCAGATATTAAAGATACTGAACCGCAGAACCTGAGCATAATTATTAATTAATCCTCATGTTACTGAACAGAAACACTTTTAGTTTCAGAGATCAGAAAGATGCAGAAAAATAAGACCATTTAATAGATGAAAGTGAAACCTGATCATGTGACAGACTTCTCCATGAAATCACAGATTAGACCGAAAAATGACATTTCAGTGCAAATCTGATGATTCAGTCTCACTTTCAAGCTTCCATTGAAACAACAGCTGGATGTGAACGACCAGCAGATCCAGTCAGCAGACGCTCTCTGGCCTAGTCCAAGCACAGCCAGATACATGGGAAAACTAACATATTTATTAGTTTTGTTCTTTAATCCACACAAAAACAGTTTAATGTCACTAAAAATTATTTTAAAAACTTCAGATCAAATTGGAGATTTTAGAAAGCTATTTGTTTGTTTATGGAAAACAGAGATTACAAACAACGCACCAATATTTTTCCTTTGACATGATTTCTAATTGATATCGTCTCATTTTAATAACTTTATACTTTAATATGTTGTTCAAAGCAGCTCAGCCCACAGATGAACCTCCTGGCGCCAAGTTTGATACAAAGTTCCTAGAAGTCGATGCAGAACTGACCAGCGCCATCTTGGTAGGCAAACCAAAGCACAGAGGAACAAATATACGAACGCTCTTCACCGATGTGAAAGAGAAATATCTGTCAACAAAATGGCTGCTGTCGGGATCGACCCGCATGAGCCGGAGAGTTAGCTAAGCTAGTTCTGCAGTAAATGTCACTGATAATTAATTAACAGAGGCTAGAGTACTGCAGTACTGATATTGTTCATAAGTTAAACAGGAACAAAGCAAGAGCTAGGTGTAAGCTGGTTTATTGTTGTCATAGTAACTGCCTACCAAGATGGCTGCCAGTCACAAAGTTTATGGAAGTGTGACGTCACATGAGAACTACTTAACAGGAAGTGGTGGTTTGAAGCAATTTGATTGGCTGACAGGTCATAGTTCTGCCCCCATACAACACTAAGATAATAGTAAAATTAATAATAATAATAATAATCCCGTGAGTATATTGTTATTTTTTAAACAATGTGGTGGAGGTGCTGGTTAAAACGCTGCCTGTTTGTGAGGATCCTGTAAACGACCGTTTGCTCTCAGCTGCTTCACATTTCATCTGTTTCCAGTCAAAGTAGCAGAACACCGAGGAAAACATGCAGCGTTTTTACTTAGAGGAACTCTGCAGTGTAAATAGAGTAATTAGAGTCTTCCTTTGGATGGATGGGAGCAAAGCGGCGGGTAATTAGCGGTAATCATGTTGGAGTTAGAGAGCAGAACCACAGAGGCCGGTCCCTCTGGGTGTTTAACCCAAACTTATCTCCGCCTCAGATCGCATCCTGCTGATGGCACAGCTAGCTGTTAGCTGCGTGGCTATCTGTTAGCCGCCGCTATCAAGTAGCGGCGGCTAACTGCTAGCTGCAGCTAGCTCAATGTTTCTCCATCCTGGTCCTCAGGCCCCCTGTCCTGCATGTTTCAGGTGTTTCCCTTCTGCCACCTGGATGTATCTCTGGGTGATTAGCAGGTTTCTGCAGCTCCTGATGGTCCTGCAGTCATTTGGATCAGCTGTCTCAGTGTCTCCACCATCAACCAGGCCTCAGTGATCTGACCCAAAATGGCTCCTTCGGATGAATCAATGCAGGTTCAGAACCACCACGACCCAAAGAACTACTGTAAAGATTACACACTTACTTAGGTTGTTATAAGAGAAGAAAATAGAGGTGAATTTTTAACAAAAATAAAGCCAACGTTTTTCTAATAACTGGTTAAATAACCTGAATTATTGCTGTTTATTTTGGCCGTCCTCTGCAGACTGCAGGAAGATTTTAGCTTCTCTCTTCCTTCAAAGGATGGCACATTTTATAAACTAATAAATTAAGTATTAAATTAAGAATCAAATGAACTGAGACAAACATTAAAAGCTCGTCTGATGCTTCTTGGGAAGATTTTAATTTGTGGCGTAAACATGGAGATTTTATGCATCCATCTCCTCTTTCATTCTATAAATAATCCTCAGCCGAGATATTTCTGGCTCAGAGCTGCTTTTTATGCATGGTTGATGCTGCAGAGGGTCCAGCAGTGACGATCCCACCAATCAGGCAGCGCAGAGCTTTGATGCAGAGCTATTTATTCCAGACTCTGTTTTGTGTTTCAGTGGATGATTCTGCTCCAGCGGATCACGATTTCCTTCATGTATGAAATGAAACTCGGCTCATCTCATCTGCATGCAGGCTAACCCGTCTCCATGAACACAAAATCAGTTTTCACTAAAACCCTAAAAGAAGCCCATATCATCATCCCTCCACCGCCGTGCCTCAGCTTTCCTTCATCCAGAAGCAGCTCAGCTAACCTCAGTCTGGCAGCCATCGTGTTTCTAGGGAGAAGAGGCTTTTCTCCTTCAACGTGTCCAAACTGCCTTAGTGGTTCAGCGTCGTGACCTTTAACCTTTAACTGACTCAGCAGTTTACCTGAGTGGCTCAATAAGGAAAACAGAACCAGCACAGATGGACCTGAAGAGAAACAACCGACGGAAGATTATAAATAAAATATGGATATAAATCAAAACAACAAGAGCAGGAACAAAATGGGTACGGAGCAACATCCCTGACAAAAATCAGAGATCAGCATTACGTCGACCCGGTTTGACCACTTCTTCCAGTGTGAACCACATAAAGGCTGTGTGTATTTTATTAGTGGTATCAGAATAAAGGGGGCTGACTGAACATGAAACACGAGTCTGTATTTACTCTCCAGTTTGTGTTGGTCTGCCTCTTAAAATCCCAGTAAAACTCTTTAAGGTTTGAAACGACTTTATGAGTTTAATTAAAACGCAGTGGGCGGAGCTTCTGCTCCTTAAAACAGGAAGGAAACATTTAATTTACTCTTAAATAGTTTCTAAACTTCAATTTGAAGGGAAGAAAAACAGACCAGGTTTAACGCTCATTGTGTCACAAAGAAAGAAGCTGAGTGTGATAAAGTAAGTACACCCTGGCTGCTTCTGATGGGATTTAAGAAGGAAAGAAGCAACATGCTCTGCTAAACAAAAGCACTTAAAGTGGGAGGATTTAAATCCTCCATTTATTATCTATTTAAAGATTAACTTTGATGCTTTGGTCTGAAAAACAGATTTTCGCGGTTGGAGGATTTCTGTTTAGTCTTTGGCTAAAGACCAGGAGCCATTTCTCCTGCTAGCGCTAGGCTAGTACGTTTGTTTTGGTTGTATTTACCCAGAATGCAGCGCTGTAGTCCACTCCCTGCTTTTGGAGCGGTCTCCGAAAGCAGGAGACCCTAACCCTAACCCATATACATTTAAACTGAACCCAGATCAAGATTTGGAGGACCAGAGGACCAGAGGTCAGAGGTCGATTAGCGTTCACACCTCCAAAAAAACGAGCTGGACTTTATAGGCAAACGGACCAGAGTCGGGTTAAAGCGGACTGAACAGGACTGGTGGTGATGGAAGAAACCGCAGGACAGACGACAATATCTGGATTGATGGAGGTCAAGTTAAAACCTGAGGAGGTTTATTTTACCGCCATCCACACTAAACAGTTCTGCCATCTTAGTCTCAGCAGCTTTGACTTCCGCTAACCTGCTAACGCAAAGCAAAGACACATTTTTATTTAGCATTTTTGTGAACTTTGAAGACATTAATGTTGACATTTAGGTTATCGACTTAAGAATTCATCAAGCAGTTAGATGTTTATATTCATGCTCTTATTTTGAAGTCTGCTCAGGCAGCAGTTCCTTCTTTTCCTGATATTCAACATCAATATCAGCAGTTCATAAATACGAAAAATACTAAAAATTCAGAACCTGACCCATCAGTCATTCACCCGCTCTGGTTCTGACCCGGTTTGCACATCTACCTTCCTCCAGAGCATCTCTGCTTTATAGAGCGTTATTAATAGAAGCAGCGACGCTTGGAAGGTTTTAGAGTTTTATTCATAAATAAATCAGAATCTGATCGTGATGACATGATAAATTCAGGAAGGAAACAGTCAAACAAACACGAACGGGTTCAAATGATCCCCCTGGAGGAACGTTCAGCAGGATGAACCTGAACACTGACCCGATCTGAACCAACCCGACCCGGCCGAACCTTTGGACCCATCCCGGCTGTTCCTCTCAAAAACGCTTCAGGAACCTTTAATTATTCACCAGCTGCTCCATCCGGGCCATCTTAACCTACTTTCGGGTTCGGAGGAGGAAGCCCGGTTACTTGTTGCTGCCGATGGTTCCCTGCATGCAGGATGCTGCGTGATGCTGCTGCATTTAGATGCATCTGGATGCAGCGCTGCAGGAGGCTAACATGGCAGAGAAAGGCCCATCTGGGCATCCTTACCTGCGCGTTTCCACGGAGACGGCTGGAGCGGAGTCAGCAGCCTGGGAGGTTTCTGGAGACATTCCGCATCATCCGGCTGCAGCTGTTCAGGGATCAGAACCGAACCTGAACTGATCGGGTCGGACGGCAGGATGTGCTGGCTCCTCAGCAGCAGCGGCTCCCTCCCTCCCTCCTCTCCACCTCTACGCCTCTCCCGCAGCCTCCTCCCGCCGCGCCGCCATGCTTCCAGTCCGCTGCGCCTCGCTGCGCCCTGCCTGCCCGGAGAGGCTGAGCATGTGTCCGGGTGGGGGAGGGCTGGCCGGCGGCGCGCTGCGCTGCGATAGGTCAGCCTGACACCAACATCTGATCCTTCACTGCCTCAACCGCATCAGCTGATATTTCAGTAAATTAACTAAAAAAAAAAGAGAAAATTGTTATTAAGAATCCAGCATGTTGTCACTGAGCGGCGCTCATTCTGCAGCACCGAACCGGGCCGGTTCTGGTTCTGGTTCACTGCAGGGAGAAGAGCTGCACAGAGGAAGTGGGAGTGATTGTAGAAAAACAGACAAGGGGGGAGGGGGTATTTATAGAAGCTGCTGTTTTTACGGGGATAAAATCAAACTGCAGCCTGAATGCTGCAGTTTGATCAAAACATGATTCATAATTTAATTATCAGACGGAAATGACATCCAGGCGATTTACAAAACGAAATGAAATAACAGACATCGGAGCCTCATGGAAACTGGGACATTTCGTCAAACTAACGTTACTTTACATGTTGGTCACGTGACTTCCATGTAAACATCGTGATGCGTGTTGATGCGTGGAAGCCTCGGGGCGCGTGCGGTGACCTAGATTAGGCCTTGATGCTTGATGCACACACACACGCGCGCACACACACACACACACACACACACACACACACACACACACACACAAAGAGCGTCCAACCGGCCCGGAACAGAGCAGGTTAATCCCGCCGCCGCCTCAGATTGCGGGACCGGATCAGCAGATTAGCAACAGCTGCAGTTTAAAATGTCTCCCAAAAAAAATAAAAAAAATCTCTGTATGCCAAAAACTGGATTCATCCCATAACGAGGTTACATAATCGGAGGAAAACATCTGGACCGAAACGCGACCAAACGATAAACACATTCAGCCTCCGATTAATCCTGCAGGTTTTAGTCCAATATTCTGATTTATTCATGGTTTTATTTTAATATTCTGATTTAATGCTGATTTTATCTGAATCTCAACCTGATTTTAATTTGAATCTGTTTTAGCTAAAATGTGGCCATGTTCGATCCTGATTTTATTATATATATAAACAAATATTTGTGGTGAAAATATCTTATTACTGTATTCAAAACAATCTGCAGCTTCTTTATTCCAAGTTATTTTAAACAGAAGTTTGAATGGGCTACTAATTATGCCACTGCTGTGACAAAACTCTTAATTTGGGTAAAATGCTGAACTTTTAGCATATGAACAGATTTTGCTCATTTTTATTTATTTCTATCTTATTTTTGTTGACTGGTACCAGGACTGAGTTACCAGAAACATCAGCCTGGAAGAACCTAAAACCAGCAGAACCAACAGAAGAACCTTCATCCAAACACCAGTAGAGCTACAACAGAATCCAGGTTCTGGAGTGGCCTAGTCAAAGTCCATCCACCTTCATGATGTAGCCTCAGCTGGTTAGTGACTCTGCTGGAGTTCCTGTGAGGTTCTGACTGAGTTCTGGTAAAAATAGCAGCACTGCTCACAGATGGCGGCTCTCTCACGGAGACGAGAAAAATCCCACCAGGAAACATCATTAGCTCCAAAACAGGAAATGAAGCATCAAGAGGGAAAAATCCACTCTGAAAATGATGAAATAACTCAAAGTTTAGCTGCTAAAGAAGACAGAAAACACCCAGCAGCTTGACAAGAAAAAAAAACACGAAACAGATTTACTTTAAAAGATTCAGATCATTTAGTTCTTTACTAAGTTACTCAACAATGACAAGATTTATCCTAAATAATAAAAAACAGATTTACTAAATTAAATGTTTACAACTATTCTCCTTCCTGTCCAAAGAAGGCTGAGTTTATGAAACATTAAAGCCCGACTGGAGCCCAGAGCAGAAACATGAGGGCGGCCATCTTTAGATTTCTGGAAGAAGAAGAAGACACGTGACCCAGGCATGAAACGCTTAAATCATTCTGTAGATCAGGGGCACATCTCCGTCCAGGTATTGTAAACTGCCAGAAAACGCCATAGAAGAAGAAGTAGTAGATCATTTGATCGAAACGTTTTTAACGTGTTTTTTCTCTCTGTTGGAAAGAACAATTAAATAAACTTCAGTTTGGCTTTCACAAGTCAACAAGTGAAAATTACTTTAATACAAATAACTGGAACATTTCTGAAGAAATTTAAAAGAGGCTTGTGTGTGATTCAAAGCTAAAAGAGCCTAAACAGTTTGTGTCTAACCCTGCATGTCATTAGCGAACATGCTGTCAGTAACGAACTTCATTCTGTACAAAAACATTACTAAGGTTAGCTGGTCAGTAGCATGTTGAGAAAAATGGACTTTGCTTCACATTGCACAGCTCTTCACGATATATCGGCATTAATCGGCCGATAAGTAAAACTTATCATATTGGTCAATCTCTAGCAGCGTCACCGCACCAGAGGCAACAGCGGAGCTTAATGTAAACTGAACGATGCTTTTTACATTATGAACCTGAACTGATCAAGACGTCAGCTAGCAGTAGCTGTTTCACTACACTGTTGCTTATAAATCGCACACATTGCCTAGAGATGCAATGTGTGTGTGTGTGTGTGTGTGTGTGTGTGTGTGTTAGCATACCTCACCTTTTAAAAACCACTTTCCCAACAAATACTGCCATGGAGGACCGGCTGCTCCTCACAGCCACATGTCAGACAGGAAACTCTCTCGAGACCAAACGTGAGGTCAGAGTAAACAAATATGGCCGACTGGGAGGAAGAAATGGCGATCTTTCATGGACTATAACACAGAAAAATGATCCAAAAACAATTCCATAATAGACAATACTGTTTGCGTTGTCCACTGGACTTTCTGTTGCGCCATGACGGTTGTTTTGTCTCCTTGTTTTCGTCATGTCGCGTTCTGATTGGATACACGTCACAGTCAACAACCCACAGACGGCCATTTTCTTAAAAACCTGTTTGCTCCTGCATGAAAAGGGTTTCATGAAATGCTGGAAACAAAAACAAAAGAATCTTTTCGAGTGTTTATATTTCAAATAAGAACCTCATAAAGTCCATTTTCTGTCCCCCAGAAGACTCTGAAACATTTCTTTTCTACTCTGGTATGGCCGCTATCTTTGTTCTTGTAACTAATTTTAATCTAATAAACCTTTAAACAGTGTTGAGAATGAAAATCCTAATCGATTAATCAAAATTTGTACTGACACATGGAGCATAAAATCAGCCAACAAAATCATTCAGACTTTACGTATTTTATTCAGTTTCAGGGCTGAAAGGAGACGCTTTACCATTACATCCGAGAAGAGTTTCTAAAAGTCTGTGCAGCATCTGAGGAGAAGGAGGAGGGCAGCTGATGATATGGACTGAAGACGCTCCCTGAAATCACACCATGTCTCTGTGGCCTGATAAGTTTCTGTTTTCTGAGAAATGGACCTTGGCGTCTAGCAGAATCAAAAATGTAACTCTTTACAATGGGCCCTTTGTCTACCAACATGTAATTCTTTCTCAAGAATTAAAAACTCCTGCTCTTCCTGAAGCTCCGCCTCCAGGAAGTCATCCAGACATGACTCCTATATTAACCCTTTAACAACGTCTTTACCAGCGTTGCTCTGAGCAGCAGCTCCTATAATGATCTCAGCAGGTGTTTGCTAATTCCTGCTGGCTAGTCTGAAGGAGCTGAGTGGGTGGTCGGAAGCTTGGAAACTGCAGCTCAGAGGAGGATCTGCGGCTTGTGGGCGGAGCTAGGTCCACCCAGGCATTTTGCTCAGCTGAATGGTTGCCATGGAGATGAAAGGATTTCTCACACATGAAAGACTCAAACAACGCTCCAGGTTTGATTTCAATGAGGGAATGACATGATGTAGTAAAGTTGATTTTACATGATACTGCCCCTTACAGTGACAGTGGTAAGTCGGAGAATCGTTTGTGTCTGTAGTTCAGTCATTTTCTCTTGGTCGGTTTTCACATGTGGATCCTTCGCTGCTCCCTCCAGAACTCCCCGATTCCCTCAGACAAAGCCAGCTCAGCTAAGCCCCTGCACTCCTGGGGGGTAAACCCCACCAGGGCGGTGCCCTTCACCCCGACCCCCTGCTGCCCCGCCAGCTCCGCCACCCGGGCCATGATGAGGGCGGCCGGGGCGTGGCAATATGGCCGCCCGTCGACGACAAAGCGCGGCCACGGCGGATCGGTCGGGCCTCCAGGCGCGGCTCCTGCCACGCTCTCCACGTTGCAGGCGATTTCCACGGCGCCCTCATGTGGCAGAGCCAGCACCTGGACCCCAGGAAGCCCACCGGGCGCCGACTTCCTGAGGGCGGCGGCGATGCTGCAGCCGACGGCAACGTCCAGCGTATCGATGGAAACGTTACAGTTCATGACGTAGGGACTGGCTCCGACTCCTGCAAGGATCAGAACCAGATCAGAACCAGATCAGAACCAGATCAGGATCAGTTCAGAACCAGTTTAAAACCAGTTTAAAACCAGATCAGAACCAGTTCAGAACCAGTTCAGAACCAGATCAGAATCCGGTTTAGAACCAGATCAGAATCAGTTCAGGACCAGTTCAGAATCCATTCAGAACCAGATCAGAACCAGTTTAGAACCAGTTCAGAACCAGATCAGGATCAGTTTAGAACCAGTTCAGAACCAGATCAGAACCAGTTTAGAACCAGATCAGAACCAGATCAGGATCAGATCAGGACCAGTTCAGAATCCATTCAGAACCAGATCAGAACCAGTTCAGAACCAGATCAGAATCCGGTTTAGAACCAGATCAGAACCAGATCAGGATCAGTTCAGGACCAGTTCAGAATCCATTCAGAACCAGATCAGAACCAGTTTAGAACCAGTTCAGAACCAGATCAGGATCAGTTCAGAACCAGATCAGAACCAGTTTAGAACCAGATCAGGATCAGATCAGGACCAGTTCAGAATCCATTCAGAACCAGATCAGAACCAGTTTAGAACCAGTTCAGAACCAGATCAGAATCCATTCAGAACCAGATCAGAATCCATTCAGAACCAGATCAGAACCAGTTTAGAACCAGATCAGAACCAGATCAGAACCAGATCACAACCAGTTCAGAACCAGATCAGGACCAGATCAGAACCAGATCAGAACCAGTTCAGAACCAGATCAGGATCAGATCAGGACCAGTTCAGAATCCATTCAGAACCAGTTTAGGACCAGTTCAGAACCAGATCACAACCAGTTCAGAACCAGATCAGGACCAGATCAGAACCAGATCAGAACCAGTTCAGAACCAGTTCAGAACCAGATCAGGACCAGTTCAGAATCCATTCAGAACCAGATCAGAACCAGTTTAGAACCAGTTTAGAACCAGTTCAGAACCAGATCACAACCAGTTCAGAACCAGATCAGGACCAGATCAGAACCAGATCAGAATCAGATCAGAACCAGATCAGAACCAGATCAGAATCAGATCAGGACCAGTTCAGAATCAGATCAGGATCAGATCAGGACCAGTTCAGAATCCATTCAGAACCAGATCAGAACCAGTTTAGAACCAGATCAGAACCAGTTTAGAACCAGATCAGAACCAGATCAGGATCAGATCAGAACCAGTTCAGAATCCATTCAGAACCAGATCAGAACCAGTTTAGAACCAGATCAGAACCAGATCAGGATCAGATCAGAACCAGTTCAGAATCCATTCAGAACCAGATCAGAACCAGTTTAGAACCAGATCAGAACCAGATCAGAACCAGATCAGAACCAGATCAGAATCAGATCAGGATCAGATCAGAACCAGATCAGAACCAGTTCAGAATCAGATCAGGATCAGATCAGAACCAGTTTAGAACCAGATCAGAACCAGATCAGGACCAGTTCAGAATCCATTCAGAACCAGATCAGAACCAGATCAGAATCAGATCAGGATCAGATCAGAACCAGATCAGAACCAGTTCAGAATCAGATCAGGATCAGATCAGAACCAGTTTAGAACCAGTTCAGAACCAGATCATCCTTAAAAACAGTTCTAGAATCAGTTCAGGCAGGATTAAATGAACTGATTCATGCTCATAGTTCACCAGATAAACATCCTGATTCAGTTTCAACTGTTTCTGAATTTAATTTCTTTTATTCTCTCCTGCTCTTTATTCATATAAACTGTATGGAGAACAGCTGCTCTCTTTCATCATTTAATGGTTTGACCCACAGAACAGAAAAACTACATTTTAACCAAACATGGCCTCATTGACCATTTTGTTGCCATGACGACAGAGCAGATGGGAGTTTTTTTATGTTTGCCCATAAACCTACCATTATATAATAACAAAAACAAAAGTTAAAGAGAAAAACTTCCATAAACTGAAAGTTAAGGTTGAGTTTGGTGAAACTCTCATCGATCATTTTCTGATGATTAAACTCAAAATAAATTCAGACTTTCCTCTATAATTAGCTGCTTCTGTTTTAGCTCATCAGCTGATTCAGTTACTGACCTGCAGGAAGGTCAAAGGTCAAAGAAGCAGCTTCTCTGGGAACACTTCCACTAACACCGTTTTGCTAACTTTAAAAACGCTTAGACCACTTAGCTTCCCCTAAACTAATTTAAGATGTTAGAGTGGCATGTTAGTCATTATTTATGAACTAAAAATGAAACTAAAATGCAGAAGCGCTTTGACTCCTCAGCCACGGTGAAATATAAACCAACACCTGGTTTCTGCTCAGCTGGACCCGTTCTGACCCGGTTGACCTGCAGTCACCTGTGAGTCCGTATCGTTCCCGCGGCGGCGGACCAACGTCGGCGGTGAGCGCCCGCAGGTCCGGACTCTTCCGGAACCAGCCCATCTCCTTCCTCCTTCGGGCCAGGCCGCGCTGCAGAGCCGCGTCCGCCCAGCCGAACAGGAAGACGCTGGCGCCGCGGACGGTCTCCGTGAGGCCGCGCGCCACCGCTGCACCACCCAAACAGGAACCAGTGTTAGCGGAGCGCCGCGCCGCGCCGCGCCAAGCTAATTCTAACCTGTGATCACACCTGCTGCTGCGGCTCATTATCAGCGCTCTGTCAGCGGCGCCAGACTAATCAACACATGGGAGGAACAAACCCACCATGATGTAAAGTTACACTGCAAAAAATTAACAGCGATGTCTAGCTTTATTTAATATGACAGAGAGAAAAATGTAGGAAAAAAAGTCATATTTTCACCGAGTTATTCATACATTTATAAATATCACAGTTCCAAACTAAATATTTACACATTTAGTTCTTAATATGAAAACAAAATATTTAGTTTAAAACTGGGAAATTTATAAATATATGAATAACGTGGTGAAAATATGACTTTGTAAAATAAACACCTAAATTTTTTTCTGCATGCCACACTACATAAACCTAAATATTGCTGTTAATTTTTTACAGTGTAGCAAACTGTCCGCCATGTTTCACTTCCTGTTTTACTTTGAAAGGTTCCCAGACTCACCCAGGGCCTGCTGGACGCAGTCCCGCTCCCCCACCGCCTCCCCCAGCGGGTAGATGGGGATCAGGTCCACCGACCCCATGCAGGGGTGCACGCCCGCGTGCCCGCGCATGTCGATGAGCGCGCACGCTTCCTGGCACGCAGACAGCACTGCGTCTCCTGGAGGAAACGGCGCGTTTAGAGCCAGGCTGGGAGATAAAGCAATCTGAAAATAATCACATCGTTCTCATGTTTCTGCGCTGAATCCGAGGAAAAGCTAATTAAGGCTGGAGAGCGGTTCCTGCTGCCGATCTTTATCTGGATCCCAGCGGAACCGGGCCGGAGCCGGGCCGGAACCGCCGTTACTCACTGATGGAGTCGACGGAGGCCACGATGGTGATGACGGAGCGGTTATAGTCATGGTCGTTGAAGATGTTCAGCACCGTGGTCTCCTTCCGCTGCATGCCTGACGAACAACGACAACGTTTAGAAACCGATACTCATCCCTAATAAATATCAAATACTGCAAACATCTCTGGGAATAACAATAATAAATTAGTGTTATTTTTTCACCAGGAGGTTTGGGCTGTCACTCTGCTCAAAAAAATACAATAAACCGACAGAATTTATCAGAAATTAATTTTAAATTAAAATGATAAAATTCACCATACAAATAGGAGATATAATTATAAAACACAGGAAAACACCCGAAACGTGAGAAAATACTTTAAAATACTAATAAATTAGCTTGCCATGTGTTTGTAGTAACGTGGTTATTACTTCCGGTGCCTGCACCAATCAAAATGCTCCACTGCGGGCGGACAGCCAATCAGTGATGATCTCATCATTGAAAATTGTCAGATAACAATTTGGAGTTTGTGGTTTTTCATGACAGTATATTAGCAGTTAGATATGGAAGAGGATTAGGGCCACTGGAAATTTTTTTTTTTTAAATCTGACTTTAATCTCAGAATTCTGAGAAAAAAGTCAGAACTGTTTTATTTTTTTCCCAGTGGCCCTAATCCTCTTCCGTAGTTAGAGGAGAAGCTGGTTCAACGATTTAAAATGTTTTGTCAAACAATTTAAAAATCCACCATCAGTAACATCTGATGAGTTTTTATACAGATCTGATCTAATAACTGGACATGTCTGTCTAATCAGCAGCATTTCTCTGAATAAGATGATTTCTCCTTCCTGTTAAAGAAACAAGTACAAACACAAAAATAAAGACGTTATGGTAAACAGGCTAAGTTTAACTTATATTAGCTGAATTATATTCAGCTAATATAAGTTGTTTAATTTCAACCGTTAGTTAAACCAGCTCTAAGAGATGCATAATTCTTATTTATACTGAAACACTTTTTTTTATTTATTACACTTTACATGTTTGATTCATTGGGGCTTAAAGGGCATCAGATCTCCAGAGAATCTTGGACTATGTCCATATTAAGTGTTAATAAAGTTACTGATAAGTGAAAAATGTGACTGACTGACCCTCTGCATCGTACAAAGCAGCCTTGGCCACGTTCTCCACCAGGTCCTTCCTGCGACCCTCAGAGACGTTCAGAAGACAAGCAACCAGACGTGACCTCAGCATCCCAGAGGCCATGCTCCTGCAACAACACAAGCATCATCAAACAAATCCATGAGCCAAATGCTATGTCTGATGAACAATAACTTATTTTTATATAAAGCTTCTTTGCCTTGTATGTTTGGTCCTATTAATGATTTTAATTAACTTTTTAATGAAGATTCATCTTCTATTTATGTGAAGAAACTGGCTGCAAAATTACACAAGCAACAGTAAAACTAAAATCCATCCAACTAAAGGAAAACTCCCTTAAAGCCAAAGTCTAAATACAATCCTGACTTTGTGGAGCAACACATGTGCAAGTTACCTTTCAGAGCAACTGGATCCCGTGCAGCTAGAGAGTATCTGCTCCAAACCTGCAGAACCTGCAGTTAGAAAACAGGTCCAAAGTCCAGCCTGGAGCAAACTGGACGCATTTATCTGTGCATGAGAGGAAAAAACATTTAATGCAGTCAGATTAACTCAGCTCCATGAGCAGAACTTTAACAAATGACGACATGTTCAGCTGAAGTTCAAACAGCAAGATAGTTCACTGTTTACCCGTTCCTATTAGGGTTTTAACAAGCGAAAGATTCCAGTATCTCTGCTGCCATCTTCTGGGTGAATTTGGTTCATGCAATTTCAATTTAAGCTGGTCAATTTGTTTAAGAGTTAAAATACTTGAAATACAGAACATTTACATCCAATTTGATCCAACTAGCTAAGTTAAATTTAACTAACTTAAGATAAGTTAAACTAATCTAATTTTGCTAAACTGAACTGAAATGAGCTAAGTCAATTTAAGATAATCTTATATTAGTAATTTTCAATTCAATTCAATTCAATTAAAAAAATACTTTATTAATACCAAAGGAAAATTAAATTTAAAAATTAATTTAAAAAAATACATTTTAACCTTTAAAAAACAGAATTTCCACATAACTGGATCTTTTTGCCTGTCTGATTACATTATTTTAAATATTTAATCAGATGCTATGATCAAGGTTAATTTGTCTGTATACATTCTCCTTAGGTGTGTGTGTGTGTGTGTGTGTGTGTGTGTGTGTGTGTGTGTGTGTGTGTGTGTGTGTGTGTGTGTGTGTGTGTGTGTGGTTGTTTGCCCTGTTTGTCTCTGTGTTGCCCTGCGATGGACTGCCGACCTCCAGGCGACCTGTCCGGGTGACAGCTGGAGAGGCACCAGCAGCCCAAAGGGATAAGGGTGGAAGAAAATGGATGGATGGATGTTATGATCAGCAGCTGCTCAAAACATAAACAGCCTTTTCATTAACTTTGACACTCATATGAGTAAAATGCGCTAACGTCGTGTTACTCATACTTGAGTACAATTTTTCGGTACTCTACCCACCTCCGTTAATTTCCAAAGTAATTTCATGTGCATTTCTTAAAGGATTTAGTTCCGTGCTTACTGTATTTATTTGGTTCGCAGAAAAATGTCGCTAAAAAGCTCTCTGGTTGACCATCACCGTAACCGGAAGTAGGTCGGCGTGACTCATCTTGTGTTGTATCTTTGTTACAGGACGTACAGAAGCTGCTGGTTGTATTTGTGATAAACAGCGCCTCTCTGTGGTCACAACTGGTCTCTAGTTGTCACTATTTTAATATATTTCTTTAAAAATGTGCTACAGTGTGAGGCGGGTCATTTTTGCTAACTGACAGAGTATTTATTTCAGTTTGAGGTTACAGGAAGTAGTTGTTGTGCCGCCAGCTAGCAGCAGTGTTTACTGCCTGCGCAGAGGAGCAGAAAACTGTCAACTCATGTTGGTTCGGAGTCCATGTTGTCTTCCAGAGCAGCAGCAGCCGTAGCAGCGGGCATCACTCTCATCACCGTGGCCGAACACATGAGCTCCGTGGCGGGAACCGCTCACTGTGGGCTCCGTGGGTCGCAGGGCTCCGGCAGCCCGAACGAGAGGCGACTGCAGCGGCTGGTCGGAGTTTCCGGCTGCGGTCCGAACCGGGTCAACGACCTGCTGCTGCTGCGGCCCGAATCAGACGAAGAGAGCTGCTCCGGAACCAAGGAGAGGGGCAGCAACAGACACGTTGTCTTCTTCCATGGAGACATTCAGGTCAGATTTTACCCGGGAGGTTTTTGCTCCTTCCCGCTGCTCGAGGTCCGCCAGGGGCGTTACTAAGCTGCACAGCTGAAGGGGGTTGGGCCCAGAAAATAAATACAACTATGTGACGAAAATTATTTTCAAATAAAAGCTAAGATTTCAAATATTAATAACACTGCAAAAGGAAAGAAAAAATACGTTCATCTAAATCAGTCAAAACTTGAGTTTCACTCAACTCACAATTGTATCTTGATACAATGAAAATTACAGAAACTGAATAAATAAGGAAACATTTGAACAGTATGAAAGTAATTATTTCAGCTGTTTTCTGGATGTAAGTAAATGAAGAATTTTGAGCTTCTTGTGTTGAATAGTGCATGTGTGTTGGGGAATTCACAGTGTGATGCTGCTTCTGGACAGGTTTGATAGATTGGAAAACTATTATCACAGCCCGAGTGCAGATATTTATTTTATACAAGTGTTGACAGTAAAAAAAAAAAAAGACTCACAATTGACAGTAAAAAAGTTAATAGTAAATATTAATATTATTTGACATAAGCCTAAACATGTGATCACAGTAAGAAAAATGTTAAACATAAATGCTGCATTTATGTTTGTGTCATTTTATTCGAGGGAACTGATCAGGAATCGGCTAGTAAACCTGTTCTGTGATCGATTGGTAGTGTCTCCATCCTCCACTAGGGGGCGTTCGCCTCTAGGGAAGAACAGAACATTTATTCAGCCTCTGGTAACATTTCCAGAGCAGCTCTTTGTTCCGGCTCAGAGGGAGCGACTGGCTCTGGTCTCCACATCTCCAGCTGGGAAACGCTCGTCTCCCTCCATTGTTTACTCACAAACACTGAGTGTTTTCACATTCAAGAGTTTTGTTTGGTCTAGAATAAAAAATAAAGCTTTGGGTTTTAGTTCAAAATATGAAACTGTTTAGTATGTGAAGTAGGATCATGAATATGTTTATAGTTGGTTTAATCTGCAGTAAATCTCATATTTCTACCTTTATAACAGATTTCATGGGTCAGCACCGACTGGTTGCTGCTGAACTCGTTTCGTTTTGACATCAAACCGTTTTCCTTCTCCTTTGACCTCCAGTGACCCCACAGCGCTCCATTTTCCCTCAGTTTTCCTGACTTCCAACCCGCTCATCCATTGTTAGCGGCTCATTAGCACGTTAGCATTCCCGTGGCGTCCTGGTTTTCCCAGAGACCTTTGTCCTGTGGGATGCTCTGACGGTGACGTTAGCATGTAAATAACCTGAATGAGGTCGTTGTGTTCAGTCCCGCTCAGCCCTGAAACGGGTCAAAGGTCACCGGGTTGCTGGGCTCTGAGAAATATGGGAGACCTGGTTTTAATGGATCTGAACTCAGAACCTTTATGTTCTGGTTTCTGAATCTTTGGATTGTTTGATATGATGCTTCCTCTGTGTTTCTGCTGTTTAAATCCAGAAACGTTCCTGATTTCAGCCTCAGGCCGACTTTCAGGAAACGTTCCGACTCAAACTGCGGAGCAATGGGGGTGTGAAAACTTTACTGCACTCAGAACATCATCTAACAGCTGTTTGTTTTGTGCTGTTTACAGTTAGAGTTAAAATCATGTTTCTGTAATTTTATAAACATAAAATGTGGTTTTTAAATATCTAAACTTCAAATGTTAATTAGCTGGTAAATTAGCTAGCCTGCAGTCTGCTGCTGAACAGCGAAGCTGCTCGTCTCTTAGCAGCTGCAGTTTTAAAACCACAATACCGTAATTAGAGTGATGGATGGATTTATAACCAAATACTCAAATCTTTTTCTCCAGTAAGACATTTTAAGGACCTAGTAACTCTTCAGAGGGTTATTTAGTAACCCTCCTGAGGATCCCTCGTACTCAGGCGTACCGTCTGTATTTCGGTGAGCTGTCCACATTATTTGAGATTTCATCAAAGAACAGACATTGCCTACATTTCCAGTGACAAATTCCTTCATTTCCCACAATCCCAATGGATACTAGCAGGTTTGATGAGCTAGCTGGGGCCTCGCCAACTGTCAGTGCGGCACAGCAGCAGATATGGCGGATTGTTACGTGATGTCAGATGTGAGGCTTTGAAAGCCTCCGTCTGTCTGACAGACACTCAGCCTTAGCATTTCCTTCAGAGACCAATTAGTCGACTAGTCGATTCTTTTCTCTGCAATGACTTTTTTCTGGGCCAGTCGACTAGTCGCAATCACATGACTAAACAGATTTTTCCAAGGAAATGAAAGAAGGTGGACTAGGTGAGTTTGTCAGAAAGCTCAAATTGTATAAAAATGTAAATAATTTAATAATAAAGAGAAACTGTAAATTACATCACAGGCTACCGCAATAGGGGCGTTGCGCGGCGCGGTGGTTAGCGCGGCGTCCCGCATACAGAGACTTTAGCCCGCGGTAGTCAGGAGTCCGACTCTCGTCCTCCATCCGCTGGGCCAGGCCTCTCTGCCCCCTTACAGTCGGATTGCTGTTAAATAAACTAGTCCCAAAAAATCCTTTAAAAAAAAAAAAAAGACTACCACAGTAACGTGTTACAACGTGGCATGATGTCAGGCTTTTTTATCCCCCAACTGATCAGCGTCACCCTGCGTGTTGAAGCTTTTAACCTGGCAGCTTTACGCTCTTGTAAAGAAAAGGTTTGACTACATCCGGAAACTAAGTCCAAGCTTCATCCTGAGGGTCTGATAGGGGCGATGTCTGCCACCGTCTGCATGTCGGTTCAGAGAGCCGCTGCTGATCAGCGGAGCATCGGGAGGAGGAGCAGCAGGAAGCAGCGTTGAACTCAACTGCAACCAAACGGGATCCGTTCATAATAAGTTTGGTTTGTGATGTTCCAAAAGCACCATTGTGGTCAGTGTGATCCTTTGACTCCTATACGAGTAACTATCCAGAGGTCATCAGCATCAGCCGCGCTTACGTCACTATGACGTCACCGCGACTAGTCGACATCAACTCGACTATTATCATGATGTAGTCGACCTTAAAAAATATGTAGTCGTTCAACCTCTAACACCCAGTGGTTATTTTGTGAGGTTGCACTCTGGGCGTTGAATTAAAAGCTTTTGTTTTTTCTGTTGGCAGAACTTCAAGGAGGAGATGGCCCTGCAGCCAGAGGCGGCTCAGTGGCTGTCCTGGAGTCTGGAGCAGGTGGCCCTGGTTCTGGGCCAGCGGTTCCCCAACAGGAACATCTGGGTGGTCAAAGCCTCCCGCATGTACCTCAACAAGTTCAGCTGCTACCAGAACTTCGTGGAGAGCAACATGTTCGGCGCGCCGGAGCACACCGCCAACGGCGGAGCTTTTCACCAGCTCAGGTTGGTTCTCTTCTCCATCGGCCAGCGGTCGGTCCAGGGGTCAGTTGGTCCGATTGGACCCAGGAGGTTCTCCAGGCAGGAGCATGAACGGAGGAAAGATCTGGGGAACTAATTCCTACTTCCAGACTCTTTCTGTCATTTGTTCAGTTGATGAAGATCTGCTTTAGTAATCAACTTCACTTCACCAAGAAACCCGATGACTGTCCATCCAACCGACTGTCCATCCAACCGTCCGACTGTCCATCCAACCGACTGTCCATCCAACCGTCTGTCCATCCAACCGACTGTCCATCCAACCGTCTGTCCATCCAACCGTCTGTCCATCCAACCGACTGTCCATCCAACCGACTGTCCATCCAACCGACTGTCCATCCAACCGTCTGTCCATCCAACCGACTGTCCATCCAACCGTCTGTCCATCCAACCGACTGTCCATCCAACCGACTGTCCATCCAACCGTCTGTCCATCCAACCGACTGTCCATCCAACCGTCTGTCCATCCAACCGTCTGTCCATCCAACCGTCTGTCCATCCAACCGACTGTCCATCCAACCGACTGTCCATCCAACCGTCCGACTGTCCATCCAACCGTCCGACTGTCCATCCAACCGTCTGTCCATCCAACCGTCTGTCCATCCAACCGACTGTCCATCCAACCGTCTGTCCATCCAACCGACTGTCCATCCAACCGTCTGTCCATCCAACCGTCTGTCCATCCAACCGACTGTCCATCCAACCGACTGTCCATCCAACCGTCCGACTGTCCATCCAACCGTCCGACTGTCCATCCAACCGACTGTCCATCCAACCGACTGTCCATCCAACCGACTGTCCATCCAACCGTCCGACTGTCCATCCAACCGTCCGACTGTCCATCCAACCGACTGTCCATCCAACCGACTGTCCATCCAACCGACTGTCCATCCAACCGTCTGTCCATCCAACCGTCTGTCCATCCAACCGTCTGTCCATCCAACCGTCTGTCCATCCAACCGACTGTCCATCCAACCGTCTGTCCATCCAACCGTCTGTCCATCCAACCGTCTGTCCATCCAACCGTCTGTCCATCCAACCGTCTGTCCATCCAACCGTCTGTCCATCCAACCGTCTGTCCATCCAACCGTCTGTCCATCCAACCGTCTGTCCATCCAACCGTCTGTCCATCCAACCGTCTGTCCATCCAACCGTCTGTCCATCCAACCGACTGTCCATCCAACCGACTGTCCATCCAACCGTCTGTCCATCCAACCGTCTGTCCATCCAACCGTCTGTCCATCCAACCGTCTGTCCATCCAACCGACTGTCCATCCAACCGTCTGTCCATCCAACCGTCTGTCCATCCAACCGTCTGTCCATCCAACCGTCTGTCCATCCAACCGTCTGTCCATCCAACCGTCTGTCCATCCAACCGTCTGTCCATCCAACCGTCTGTCCATCCAACCGTCTGTCCATCCAACCGTCTGTCCATCCAACCGACTGTCCATCCAACCGTCTGTCCATCCAACCGTCTGTCCATCCAACCGTCTGTCCATCCAACCGTCTGTCCATCCAACCGTCTGTCCATCCAACCGTCTGTCCATCCAACCGTCTGTCCATCCAACCGTCTGTCCATCCAACCGTCTGTCCATCCAACCAACTGTCCATCCATCCTGGTTCTGACCTGTTGAATATTGTCTGGACCGTATCAGAACTCGAAATGATCAATCATTAGCTTCGTTACTGTGTTGTTAGTGTAAACGCCCTAAAGAAGGGGAGATTTTTAATAAAGAGCCGGACACGGTGTTTCTGCTCCAGCGATTATTAATATCTCATTAACATACAAACATACACAACGTTATTAAAGTCGACACAGAAGTATGTTAGCAACGGTGCTAACAGTGGAGCTAACAAGGCCAATAACGAACTTTAACATTCAGAGCGTCCAAAAACAACTCGCACTCTTTCTGACAGTTAACAAACAAACGTACAATATACAGGTGCGCATATATACATACTCATACCTAAAGAAGGGGAGATTTTTAATAAAGAGCCGGACACGGTGTTTCTGCTCCAGCGATTATTAATATCTAAGGAGGAAGTTCCGGTGCTCTTCACTATAGATAGCGCAAGCGCTAGACTCCCCCTGCTGGTTGAATCTGACCACTGCCTCAGCCAAATCAAACTAGTCAAGACTCTGAAATAACTAAATTTCAATCCAATTTCAATCCATCACATTAGCGTTAGCATAAAGTCCAGAAATGAACAGAAAACCTGCTGAGTTCTGAACTAAAAGCTGCAGAAATCTTGATTTCATTTCAACGCTTTGGATGTAAATATGATCATGTCTGTTTGAACCTTTAAACTCTTCAGGAAGTAGAATCACAGCTGATGGTCCTCCAGATGATGATGATGATGAGACTCTTCTTCTCCTGCCAGGTCGCTGCTGACCAACGCAATGGAGCGGGCCAATCTGCCGCCTGCAGGGGGCGCCGGCGGCCTGCCGCCCGGGTTCTCCCTGACCCTGGTGGGCTTCAGTAAGGGCTGCGTGGTTCTCAACCAGCTGGTGTACGAGCTGCCCGGGGCGCGCGCCGACCTCAACATGGCCGCCTTCGTGCGGCGGATTTCGGACATGTTCTGGCTGGACGGGGGCCACCCGGGCGGCAGCCGCACCTGGGTGACGGACCGCGAGACGCTGCGGGAGCTGGCGGCCAGCGGCATCTCCGTGCACGCGCATGTGACCCCCTACGAGGTGCGCGACCCCATGCGGGCCTGGGTGGGCCGCGAGTACGGCGTGTTCATCCAGACCCTGGAGGAGCTGGGCGCCTGCCCCAGCAGGAAGCTGCACTTCCAGGACGAGCCGCCGTCCATCCAGAACCACTTCCGAGTCATCCTGGAGTTCTGAGTTCTGCTTCCTGTTTTGGTCTTAGAACTTTACGAACGTGACCGGAAACATGTTTACATTTGATGAAACGTGAAGAATTCATGTTAATTTAATATTTAACCTAATTATATCTGATGTAGCATTCAGAGTACAGAGGACCAGAAATGACTAAATTAAACATCAAGTTAAATAAATAAATGTTTGATTTAATAAACATAATAAATGGTTCTTGATGGGCAACTTTGACTGCAGGAACAGGAATCATAAATAAACACGATTAATTTTATGCATCTAAATTATTAATTTTCACATTTTATAAAGTGTCATAAATAAATACACATGTATCTATTTGATGAGCCAATATGTAATTTTGTCTCTTTTGGCCCTCCGTACTGGAGGTAAACAGCCTCCTGTTTCATTCCTTCAGTCTGAACCCAGGGTTTATTTTTCCACCTTTGATGAACAGAACTCGACCCGACTCGGTAGAACTGTGAGCCTCAGAACAGATCCGACCCGGGAAACAGTCTGGATCAGAAGGTCCGGTCCGATCATCTGCATTTTGGGTTTTTAATGACTCATTAGGACCGGCTGTGAGGTTCTGATCCGGTCAGGCTGTGGCTGGTATCGGACCAGTTCTGATGGGCAGAACTGGGAGTGTAGGGAGGAGGTCCAGAACCAGTTTGGATCGGGCCAGCCAACCAAACATCCAGTTCTGGTTTCAGCAGCTGAATGTTGATCAATTTTTTCATCCTGAAATTAAAACTGTTCAATTAAATCTCTAAATGATTGGCGTCCACGATGATGAAGCTCCTCCCCTCTTCATCTCCTCCTCCTCCTCTTCCTCAGTTAGTGTGACGCCAGCAGCTCGTTTTCCTGTTTCTGCTGAATGTAACTTCTGATGCATTCCTTGCTGTCGTGCTGCTGGTGGCCAGCAGGGGGCGCCACGGGGACAGACACGCCACACTGATGCCGTTTTCTACAACTTTAATGAGCTTTTCCAGTTTGCTTTGTGACGCCTACAGATTAGCCAGCAGTTATCAGATTACAGATTATTTCTTCTGTTGAAGATGTAATTACGCTCAAACATTAAAAAACAAATAAAAATAAAGTTACATCCTTTCAGCCGTTGGTCTCTGTGCTTGTGGCTGATTTGACTGGAACAGGAGGAATCAGCAGAACAAACATGGAGGTCCAGTGAAGCAGCTGATGTCAGACCGGCTCCCTGCGGCGGCGGCGCGGGGTGTCCCGGGACGGGGCGTCCTCACAGAGCCCTTTGTCCCCCGCGGTGAGGTCATGAGGTCAGCCGCTGTGGCACGCCGCCTCTCACTTCCTCTGCTCCCTCGTTTCTCTCCTTCAGCTGCCCAACGACTCAAACTCCTTCAGATTCTTCCTGCAACACTTTTCTACTTCCTTCAGATCCTTTCAGCATAAAAGCCTCCTCAATCAGCTGCTTCCCTCCACAATCAGCCAACATTAAGACATGAGCTCATTGTTTCATAAAACATCCAGAATCAGTCCAGCACATAAATAACATTAATAATAATAACAACAATAGCAGGCTGTGGCAGGCGGAGCGGCGCCCTGAGATGATCACTCTGGAATGGCTGCAGACACGCCCCTTCCTTCCTGCACAGGAAGTAAGTGCTACAGAGAAAGTGACGTACGGCGGCTGAGCGGCGCGAACACGATGAAAACACGATGCTAACTGACTGAAACACAAAAACTAACGATCAGCAAAACTCAAATGACCAAACTACAGGAAACAGAAACGTTGCTAGCTCCTCCACTGAAATCCTCCAGACCACCAGGGGGCGCCGACCACCAAACCATCTGGAGCCAGGCCCTCAGGAGGAAAGTTGGAGGAAGGAAGAAAAATACTTCACATCTTTTTCAGATACAGTTTTTTAGAATATAGAACAGCAGCATATTTTCGTAGGTAATATTACCGACTGCAGGCTCCCCCTAGTGGAGCGGAGGACTGAGTTTACAACGTTTCATACTGGATGTCTTTGCTGTTTTCCATTTTGCTTGTTTCCTTCGTAGAGTTTTTCTGTTTTTGTTTTGAAATATCATCGTTCAAGTGTTTGCAGCTAGTTTTCGGCGTTAGCTGCGGCTGTTAGCCGCCGTACGTCCTGACAGGAAACGGTGTGCAGCGCGGCGTGCGAACATCAGCTGCTCTACAACTAAACCCTGAGCTACGTTTGGGTGCAGAGATCCGGCGGGGAGCGGCCGGCGTTACGAACGGTTCTGCTGGTGACGGCAGCAGGCGGCTCTTCCAGGTGACCTCGACAGGTTTTCCTACTTTAAGGCATAGATTCAAACTGCATAGATTTCCCTAAATAGATGCTGCAGTGCAGCCGTCATGGGGGAGGCGTCCAGCAGTGCTGCTGGACAGAAACAGGAAGCCGTTATCTTTGGTTGGACTGGAGGATCAGTGAAGCAGATTAGAGCTTCTGGAGCTTAAAACTATTTAAAACAGAAGAAGAAGAAGCCGTCTGCGCCGCGTCGCCTCAGGCGTCTTCAGAAGTCGCCGTCTCCGGTCGTCTCCTCCTCCAGGCGGAACCTCTTGGCGTGGGAATGGGGCGAGTCTAGGAAGTTCTCCTTGTCCTCCAGCGGCGCCGCCCACTTGGCGCCGCAGCTCCGCTCCCGGACGGGCCGGACCAGAACCGGCTCCGAGTTCAGGCATGGCGGCTGCTGCCACAGCCACGGGTGGCTGAGGCACTCTGCGGCACTGGGTCGGTCCCTGCAGGCCAACCAGAGGTCAGAGGTCAGAGGGAAACAGGTCATCAGAACCTTTGGCTGATCCAGATCCACATTGACTCAAAGATTTATCGCTCCAGAAAAACGTCTCCAGAGGTTCTGAAAAGTGGCTAAATTTGGCAAGAAACTCGCTAAGAGAGCAAAAATAATAACAACAATGATAATGATGATAATAACAACAGACTTTCCCAGTAGTCCCGGTCCGGTCCGGTCCCGGTTCTGTACTCACTCTGGCGCCTTGACCAGCAGCTTCCTGATGAAATCGACGGCGAGTTCGGAGACGCGGCTCAGCGCGTCGCGGCTGTAGTCCACGTTGACCTGCGACACGTTCAGGTACGTCTCCTGCTTGTCGTCTCCGAGGAACGGCGACTCGCCCGTCACCAGCATGTAGGTGATGACGCCCACGCTCCTGCAGGCGGAGCCGACAGCCGGGTCAGAACCAGAACCACAGCAACACCGGATCCTCGTTCAACATTTCTCTGATGTTTCGTAATGTTTCATATTTCAGGTGAACAAACTCGGTAAATTAAATCTAACCGGACGTCCTGATACTGTTGCCATGGTTACCCCGGCCCATAACTCACCACAGGTCCGTCGCTGTGGTGATCGGCTCGTAGTTCAGAACCTCTGGAGCTGAAACACAGGAAGTCTGATGTCATTCAGAGCGTTTCATCACTTCCTGTTTCCTGTGCTGACAGCAGGACTGGATCAGCCCGAGGAAACGGTTCCAGTTTTAAAACAGATGTGAAAAGTGTGGAGTGCACCCGAGGTCAGCCCCTTCCCCTGAAACCCAAAACCAGCAGAAAGAAAACCTGGAATCTGCTTTCAATTCGTTACTATTGGAGATGGAGGTCGGATCACCGGGCCGGACCGGGTTGGGTCTTACCTACGTACTCGGGCGTTCCCAGGATCTCTCGCAGCTCGCCGGCCGTCCCCAGGCGGCGGGCGAGGCCGAAGTCGACGATCTTGATGTCGCCCGGCGGGGCCAGGCTGGTCAGCAGGATGTTCTGTGGCTGCAGGAGAAAATGGAGGACGAGTTCACCAGACCGGGTCAGCATGTTTACCCAGCCATCGCCATGGCAACACACTGTACTGAGCGTTCTTCTAATAATCATTAGCAGGCCGACTCTCCACTCTGACTAATATTTGCTTTCAGAACCATCGAAGAATCAAAGAGGTCTGGTCCGGTCCGACCCGGTGAGCCCAGTTCAGCTCAAAGTTCAGGTCAGGTTCAGTCGCCGCTCCTTCTGGTCCGGGCTTTAACTGGATCGACCCAGATCAGCAGAACCTCAAATCAGATGGGTGAAAAATCTGCAGAGAATGGAACAGCGTTTCTATTGGTCGCCATGGGGATGAGCGAGCGTTTCTATTGGTCGCCATGGGGATGAGCGAGCGTTTCTATTGGTCGCCATGGGGATGAGCGAGCGTTTCTATTGGTCGCCATGGGGATGAGCGAGCGTTTCTATTGGTCGCCATGGGGATGAGCGAGCGTTTCTATTGGTCGCCATGGGGATGAGCGAGCGTTTCTATTGGTTGCCATGGGGATGAGCGAGCGTTTCTATTGGTCGCCATGGGGATGAGCGAGCGTTTCTATTGGTCGCCATGGGGATGAGCGAGCGTTTCTATTGGTTGGGTCGTGAAGCGGTTCTGGTCTGGAGAACCGGTCCAGCAGCAGTTTGTTCATTTGCTGTCACACCAGAATAAACGTTTCATAAACTGTAATAAATGAAATAAATAAATTTAGTTTAACTTTTTAAACATGGAGTCAGAAAATTAAACATTAAAAAAGGAAATTGTACCAAAGAACCCAGAGAAAGTCTTAATGCTTAAATGACCCGCTTCATGTTCTGGTTCTGGTTGTGTGTGTGAGACCTTGAGGTCCAGATGGACCAGCTGGTTCTGGTGCAGGTGTTGGACCCCCTCCAGGGTCTGTCGGATCAGCCGGGTCACCTGGGCCTCAGGCAGCAGCTCCTCCGACACGCACAGGTCGAAGATCTCCCCGCCGGCAGCGCTGTAGACAGAACCGAGTCAGAACCGGGTCAGAACCGAGTCAGGACTGTAACCCGGCGGGCCCCAGGTCCACTCACTACTCGAGCAGCAGCACCAGGTCGTGGTCGGTCTCGTGGGCAGCGTACAGGTTGACGACACGCGGGCTGTTCCGGGCCAACTCCAGAACCGCCATCTCATGGACGGCCTCGGCCCGGCAGTCCCGGCCCCGCCTCCTCTTCCTCAGGAACTTGGCGGCGAACTCTTTCCCCGAACTTTTCTCCACGCAGCGCTTCACCACCGCAAACTTCCCCCTGGGTCAGAGGTCAGAGAGAGAGGACCCGGACCCGGTCAGTACAGCAGACCCGATTCCCCGGAACCGTCTGTCTGCAGGTTCTGCTTGTCAGCTACGGTTCTGTGCAAAAGTTTTAAACCAGCCAGACTTGCTGCTGGTTCTGGTTCTGATCCGACTGGACAGGAGGAAAATATATTTATGAAAAGGAAATATATAAAAATATTAGATTTATTAAAATAATAAAAATAGATTTTCTGGGCAGAACAAAAGTAATTTTATACGGAAAAAAAAACAACAAATCATATTGATGAGAACGCCATCGCCATGGCAACACAGATCTTCAGACAGTCTGTAGATTTGTAGATCCAGATCAGGTTCTGATCATCAGAACTGGATTCAGCTCCTCCCAGAACCAGCCGGTCCAGTCCAGTAGATCTAGGCCACCCAGATGCTGCAGCTCAGATCAGATCCCAGATGTTCTCCACACAGACGCTGACCACATCTACCGTCTCCACCTCTAGACCAATCTGAACCAATTGGGCCAGGCGGTTCTAGAAACCCAGAAAACCAAACTAAATCCTCCAGGTAGAGGTCAAAGTTCACTCTGATGCTAACAGGCTAAATGTGACGCTAACAGATCCACTCTGGGATCGGCTGGTGCTGCCTGGCAGCCAGCGGTCCAACCTCCAGTCCGGTCCAGTTGGTTCCTCCAAACTGGATGATGCAAACGCCGCCTGATCTTAGATCAGCTGGAAGCTTCCTCCACTTCCTGTTTCAGACCTCTACTTCCTGTTTCAGACCAACATGGAGTCCAGTTCTCCTTTCTGCGCTCCGGTTCTTCCTCACACCGATCACACCCAGCACAGCGCCAGCAGCCTTCACATGACCGCAACCGTGGTTACCATGGTTACCGCGGTTCCCGGTTAAAGTCCAGAGTCCAAAGCATGGCGGCCAGAGCAGCAGACGGGTCATAAATCAGCAGTCAGTCAGTCAGGTGGCAGGCTGGTTCCTGTCTGCTGATCAAAACCTGATCACAGAAAAAAACATTCCTCTGAAAACACCAAACAAAAAGAATCTGATTCCTTCTGATGGGTCCAGTTGGATAAACCATGAGAACCTGGACCGGGTCGGACCGCACAGCCTTAAGAACAAACACTGGGTTTATAGAAACATTAAAATATAAATATTAATATTTAAACCAGATTAAAACCCACAGGAATAACCTGCTCAAACCAGGACGACCAGAACCAGAGACCCAAACAAAAAACAGATTCACAAATACAAAAATTATCATAAAAACTGAAACCTTAACAGGAAATATGGCAGAAATATAATTTTTTTATCTTTATGTTTAAACAAATGAAGGTTTTACCAATCACAAACTAAAACCAGATAATAATAAAATTGGTAAATTCTGCTGTACTTAAGCTGTAATATGAATTAAAATGTTCTATAACGATTCTTATTTCTGTAATAAAAGTTTAATAAATCATTTCCGGTCTCATCTCTCTAAATAATTTACATTTTTTACTTTTTTCTCACTTTCAGATCAGATCATGAGCTAAAGACTCATTAAAAGCTGCGAAATGTCCCTTTACTGCAGAACCGGAACTATCAATATGAGGTCATGGTCCAGTTCGGTTCAGGCCAATCAGTAGAACCGAACCCGATCAGAACCGAACCGCTCACCTCCCCAGCTCTCCGGTCACCTCATAGGCGATCTCCAGCGGTTCGGAGCTGATCGGGGTCTGGGTCTCGGCCAGCAACCCGGCGGGCAGTCCGCTGCGGCTGTCCAGCCGCCTCCGAGACATCCCCCGGTCCTCTGGTCCTCCGGTCCGGTTCCGAGAGTTCAGCCCTGCGAGAGAGCAGAACCGAGCCGCAAGGCTAGTTAAGGCTGGTCACCATGCTACGGGTTAACTCCGGTTAGCCAACTGTCGCCAAGTTAGCTCGACGACTTCTAAAGCATCCGGTCCAAAAGTGAGTTCGAGCGGTTCGGTTCCTCTCGGTTCCACCTGGCCGAACCCACCTGGCTGTGAAGCGATCTGAACGGCTGGTTCTGGCTCCTGTTAACCTGGTTCGTTGGTTTATCCGGAGCCTTTTCGATCATTTTTACATCCCGTTTGACACCTTTCAGACACGTCACTGCACTGCGGCGCATGCGCACTGGCGTGTTTGGATAAAAGTTTCAACAGTTTTCTTTCGAACAGCCATGGGAATTCCGTTTCCTTCCCGGGATCTGAATCATTTGGCGAATGTCTTTCCATTCCTGCGGACCTTTACATAGATGTTGGTAAAGTAAAAACTGACCTCAAGTAAAAGTAGTACGACTTCAATATATTCTTACATCCAAGAAACTACTCAATTAAGAGTTAACAGTATTTGGTATAAAGGCTATTTGAGAAATGGGTCATGACATCTGATTTAATGTTTTAAAATTATGTAATAAATAAAAAATGAAACCTTTTCACAAGTCATTTAGGAATTATCTGATCTCCTGGCTGAATTATAATATATATACATACATCATGGTTTTTATTTTTGCTTTTAAACAGGTTTATAATTCAGCACAAACAGTAAAATTCAACATTTTTAAATGTAAATCAATTTCCATTTCAATGAAGAAACATTTCAATTTACTCTTTATTTAAAATCTCAGCAGGAGTTTTGTTTCTTTCAGTCACAACTTTGTTAAAAGTGTTTCTGTTCTCATTATGACTGCTGAGCCCAGTTCTCTGTAGGAAAGTAAGTACACCCTGAGGAGCAGCAGCAGGTCACGGGTCTGTGCGTCACTGTGGAGGAGTTTTGACCCGCTCTGCTCTGCTGAAGCGCAGAGCGCTGGAGGGTTTTCCTGGATGAATGGCCTATCTAAAGTCTATAAGGTGTTGAGCAGTTTTCACAGTACTGTAAATGTTTTAACTTTGTTTTAACCAAACAGCAGTTCTATGTGCCTCCCCAATTCTGATGCCACCCTGCGTAACCGCCCTTATCAACCTGCTGGCGGCAGCCTTTGATTTCTGCTGATCAAAGCATAAAAGCTCTTCTTGTAATCTGACTGGTGGCCTCCTCTGTATATGATGGAAAAGGTGTTGCACCCAGCAGGTTGACACACAAGGACTGTTTGAGGAGTGGTGCTGTGGGCCATTACCGTAGCAACCGGTGACTCAGCCCCATTTCAGGCTCTCATTGTGTCCTGTATTTTTCCACCCGGCCAGCAGGAAGTTGGTAGATTTTCTTGCAGCAGCTGCAGTCGAAGCGAGAAGGCTGAACTTAGCTTTTGGTGTTTTAATAATCTGATATGGAAAGTTTATAAAACACATCTTAATCACATCTTAACCAGCAGAACCAGCGGCTCATTCAGGAGGTCCAACAGAACTAGAAAACATCCAAGATCCTGATAATCTGGGAAAATGTTCTGGAAGGTCGAAGGCTGCAGTAAAGCACGGTGGTGGCAGAGTAATGCTGATGGATCCTGAAGATCCAAAAGGCTCAAAGAAACTAAATGAAGGCCTAGTCAAAGTCCAGACGTATTTAGCTGAACCGTTCAACTGGAAACATGATGAAACATTATGAGCATTAAGCTCTGACCTGAAGGTCCAGTCACGTATTTAAATCTTCAGAGTAACTAGTTACTTTTACTTGAGTAACGTTTTTGGAAAAAACGTACTTTTAGGAGTATTTTTACTACGCTGTACTTTTACCTCATTGATTTTATTGCTGAAGTAAACAGGAAAGTTTCTGATTTTCTGAATGTAACCAGAATCAGACCTGCAGCTTCTGTTTAACTTTCATTTTACTGAACGAAACTCATTTAGAAACATTTTCTTCTGCCTGATTTTATTTTTGTTACTTATATGAGTTATCATATTGATCCATAAAATACCAAAAATTTAAAGTTACATTTTGGTCCATCTGATGATTAAATATTAAATGACTGATAATTTGATCACTTATCAGAACTTAACTTCTTACCAAATGCTTTTTTACTCAGAGTAATTTCTTGGATTGCTACCTTTTACTTTTACTTGAGTAAATTTATTTATCAGTAATTCTTGAGAATAAGGACAAAACAGGTCCTATGGATAAAGCACCAAATTTGAATAAAATATACACAAAATATATTTTTTTCAAATATCTGACTAAACTAACCTGGGTCATGTGAGCGCAACAATTTTAAACATTGTAGTCGGTGGATGATGCCTGTAAAAGCCCTTGTCCAGGAGCAGAACTCAACACATTATAATAATTTATAACAATTAAAGAAATACTAAAATTATATATTATGACAATTAAGTATAAGTAGTCATATAAATAATTATAAAAGTATCAATACATTGAATTAAAAATCAGTTTTAGATATTTTCCAACTCCGTTGAAAATTGTCCCTAGTTTTCGTCAACACCGTCAGACATGAAAAGAATGTAAAAAAAAATCAGGCATTATTGGGGGGCACCAGAACTTCTGAGGACCCCATGACGTTGTCTTTTCTCTTCCTTTGCTAAGAGGGCTAGTTAGCTCCGGTTAGCTTAAGTTATTCTTTAGTTTTTTCTTGTTTTTATTCCTAAGTTGCTTGTCACAACCAGGATGTGTCAACACCATAACTGACAATTTTCAAAACTTTGATGAAATTTTGTGAAATAAATCTTAATTTTAGTAAACTGTAAAGATTTCATGGACCTGATGAGCTACAATATGGCCTCCTTCAGAATAACATCAGGTAGTTTGGCTTTTTTTCAACTCCATCAGAGTTTTTGTGACTCTCAGTGAAATTGTTGTCAAATCTCACTTAAATGCGCAATTAATTCATTTTAATGTATTTTACATGAATTGCATTACTTCACATGTGTCAAGTTTTTCATTTTACTCACTAGTTTGTCACCACCTTCAGTTCTGTGTCAACTCCGTCAGATGGCCGTTTTGTTGTTTTAAATATTTGTTTCTTGAGAAGCATTTGTCTGTAAAATGAGTAAAAATATCACTAATGGAGTATTTTAAAAATAATTTTATATTTATTTTTGTCAGATGTTGACAAAGTTCTGGGTCAGATCGATTAAAAATGTAATTTTTTTAAAAAAAAAAAAGAAAAAGTGCAACTGGTAGCCTGCACCTTAGCATCTTTACATTTTCTAAACATTTGTCATATTTGCATACAAAAGGTTGAGAAATAAAAAAAATATGGGAAAATTAAAACCCATTTTGTCCCTATTCTCAAGAATCACTGTTATACTCTTGTGTTTTGTGCACTCTGGCCTCCTCTGTATGAATTTATGTTAATTTGTTTCAGTCAACCTGGATGAGCCGCTGCTTCTTCCTGCGCCTTTTGAACCTTGTGTTTTGCTTTAAAGAATATTTAGTTGGAAGTTTTGTTTTTACTATTTTTAAATCAGTATTTGTTTTGATGAAAATTTTAATTTTTCAAAAATATAGCTAGAAAAGACAAAGAAAATGTAAATCATTGGTTATGATGATCGCTTGGTTAGGGTTGATAAACGGTAGTAGAAGAAGAAGAGTCCGCCTGTCGTATCAAATGCTCCCCCGGTTTCTTTTATTACAATCGAAGTGAAATGGAGACAAACACACAGGCGCCTTGCATAGAGTGGAGTTCTGAAAAGTGTGTCCGGGTCCGGAGGGAAATGTTCCAGAACCTCCAGGTCCGACCGGAACCTGAAGCTCCTCATGCACAAAGTTCCCCAGACATGAACCCAGAGGTGAGATGAGTCGGACCGGACCAGAACCGGCCTCCCGGTCCGCTCCGCCAGGCCCGAAGCTTTGGTACAATCGATGCAAAACGGAGATATTTTCACACAGCAGACAGACATTTACACACAGAGACTCATGGTTCTGTACACGATTCTCCAAACCCAGGTCCAGTCAGCTCATTACTAAGATAGACGGTTCAGAACCATGCTGGCCCAGCGGGCCGACCCGAACCGACTTTACCAGACCCTGACCCAGATCCGTCAATGGAGAGCAGAAATCCTCATGCACAGGAGCTAGAAAGGCGGCACTACTTCCGCATGCAATATGGAGCTACAACACAGCGCCACCTAGTGGTCTCTGCCAGGAGCAGCTCACGGAGCCGCACAGGACAGACCCTGCATGCAGGATTGGACTGGGAGCACTGGGAGAAAAATGAAACCACCGCGGCTCCTGTGGTTTGACTCCAACAGGCTTCCGTAGATTTAACATGCAGCGTTTCGAGCGGGAGGACAGACGGATGTCTTATCTTACATTTTGGACAAAGAGCAGCGTTTTACTGAGGACATGTCCCGGAAACGTCCATGTGTCCCAGTTAGGAGCAGGAAACCATCAGAGGCACTGGGAACAAACCTCACATTCAGAAACTCAGCTGAGCTTCGCAAAAACATCCGGGCTGAAGACGTTGGACCGAGAATCAGGCAACATCTGACCAAACGTCATCAACAGGTCAGACGCACCAGCTAGCTGCAGCTCTGCGGCGTCCAGGTGTGTTAGCGCAGCTAGCTGCAGCTCTGCGGCGTCCAGGTGTGTTAGCGCGACGCCAAAATGGAAAAACATCAGCAGTGACCTCAGAGGAGCAGCTGTTCAGTGGTGGGCAACGCTAACTCAGCTGTTATTTCCAGTAACGCTGAAGCGCTACATCAACAGGGTGTTTAGCAGAAGCTCATGCTAATCATAAACACTAGTTCAGCTAATACAAAATCACTATACCAACATGTGATTTAGCAGAAGCTAATGCCGATGTGCTAATCATAAACAGAAAGAACAAACTGCTGCTACTTCAAAATGAGAAAACAAACTACTTGAACAATTAACAGTCGATAACTTTATTAGAACAACCCAGTAAACTATCGCTTTGGAGTTTATCTGGAAAAATTAGCTTAGCAGGAGCTAACTGTGCTAAACATATTGAAAGTTAGCAAAAACACTAAAAGAGAAACCAGATCTGCGTTTAGCGCAATAGCGGAGCGTGCCCACCACTACAGCTGCAGCTGGGTCTGAACTGGGTCATCAGCAAAACCTGGATCCAAACCCAGCAGAACTGAGCAGAACCAGAACCCGGTCACAAAGCCGAGAACCTTTGACCTGAACAGAACCAGGTAATATTTATTATGGCATTCATTATGTTCTGACTCCGGCCCGTCCAGCTCCAGCCGTCCAGAACCTTCTGGTGTTCTGGACTCGTACATTCAGCTGCAGGTTTGGTACATTCGCCACCGCGTGGGAAGTGATGTCATCTGTTGGAGGAAGTGGAGTTTCCTCTGGGAGGAAGTGAAAGTATTGCTCATCAGAAAGGTGTGGAAAGTACCGGGCTCTCCAGAACCAAACCCATCAGAACCCGGCCCGTCCTCCAGGACCGGGTCCAGTTTGTGCGAACAGGTGAGTGAGTGCAGGTAACCCCCGTGTGAAGGTCGGCCGGAGCGTTTGCTGAGATAAAGCACACATGTGGCTCAGTGACAGAAACGGGTTCACATGAAACGAGAAACTTTACAACATCCGGCGGTTCTGGTTCTCCGTCCGTCTCCTCAGAGAACTGGAGCGGCGGAGGAGCAGCAGGTTGATACGCCGTCTGTTTCTTCTCTGATTCTCCTCAACGAGAGCATGGGATTTCCAGACGCTCCGGAGTTACTCCAAACCGAAGGTGCTGGTCTCCTCCACGGCCGTCACCAGCTTCTCATACAGCATGGAGAAGGACGGGTAGGGAGGCAGGTCCAGCCGGTTGAAGCAGGTATGAGCCCTGAGGGACGGAGAGACGGCATCAACACCAACCAAAAGGTTGAACTGAATAAACCAACAAACTGAAGGATAAATCGATGGATGAACTACTCTTGAGGCTAAATGAAACAGGTTTAACCGACTCTGAAAAGTAAAAACTGACCAACAGTCTCTCAGAACGATCGTTCACAGAATCGGCAAACGTTTCGTTGCTAAAGGTCAACAGGGTCAAAGGAAACCTGAAGAGAACACTGGACCAGAAACCTGCAGACAGTTTTTCTGATGAAGTGAGAAGCAGAACCGGGCCAGAGGTCCAGTTGGAGTCAGAATCTGGGCTGCTGGTACTAACAAGGTCAGAATCACCTCCAGAACCTTCTGACATCACAGAAAGCCAAAGGACATAAACCTGGACCAATCAGAGCTGGTGGGCGGGGCTTAAACAGGAAACCAGTCTGAACTGGGAGGCTGTGGTTGGTTGTTTATAACCCTCACTGTTTAAGATGAAAATAAAAAGTGAGATATGAAAATGTGTTTCCATTTAGCTGCCCAATAATTCAGAGAAATCCTCCTCAAGAGTCTAAATCCCACTTCTACTTTCTTAAACTGTCATGTTTGACGTTTATTTGAGTTGTAACTAATAAGATGATCCTCCGGTCTAAGAACTGAGCTCACAGTGCAGCGTCTCTCTCCTCGCCTCACCTGGGTAAAGACGTGATCTTCCCCCACTTCTCCACACAGAACCTGCGCGGTCCGTTGCTCCCTCGCAGCGAGGCGAAACCTTCGTAAGGAACGCTCGACGTTCCCGTCACGAACTACAGCAGAAACAGGAAAACCGTCAGCTGCTGAACAAACAGGAGGATTCACACACAGGCTGCATCAATCATTCTGCTCTATTCTGACTGCCTAGTCAAAGTCCAGTCCGGTTGTGAGGTGTGAATGCTAGTCGACCTTTGACCTCTGGTCCTACAAACCTCGATCTGGGTTCAGTTTGAATGTGAACGCTAAGCGGACCAGAGACCGCTCCAGAAGCAGGAAATGGAATACAGCACAGGGCATTCTGGGTAAATACAACCAAAGCTAATGTGCTAGCCTAGCGCTAGCAGCAGAAATGTCTCCTGGTCTTTAGCCAAAGACTAAAGAGAAATCCTCCAACCGCTAAAATCCTCCATCTTGTTTCCATCTGGTGAAGAAGGAAGTTGCTCTCAGTGTCTTCAGAGGTTTTTGTGTTGTTTCCTTCAGTGGTTCTTGGTGCAGCGCACCCACAGGCCAGGAGGGGAACAGGTTGGTTTGACTCAGAACCACAGCAGCTGGAGGTGAAGCAGGTGATGGACTTCTGGTTCCAGCAGAACCGGGTCGACTGGACCATCAGGAAACAGTCTATCATTCAGCTGATTGGAGTTCAATATCAAGATTTCATGATCAACCGTACCAAAGGCTTTTAATAAATTAATAAAATGTGCTGCAAAGTTTGTTTTTAACTACAAAACCAACTAAATAATGATTGATTGCAGATAACTTTATCAAGACATGTATTAGTTTTGGCAGGATCAGTCCTCCATATGAGGATATTTTAAACTGAATGTCAAATATCAAACGACGGTTTTGTTCCCCAGTCGAGTCTCAGATTATCAGCTGGAAACAAATCCTTAAAGAGGAAGGAAACGCTCTGCAGGTTTATTGTTTAAAGTTATGTAGAGAGAAACTACTGACCCACTTCAGGGATTAAAATATTATAATTTATATCTTTTAGTAGCTTGCATCTTAATCCTGGAAATTTAAGGTAGAAACTGTAAAAATGAATTCATGCTGCATCAGCTGATCTGTTTTTATTAATAAAAGCCACAGCAGCTGCCATAAAGTCCAGATTGGTTTCCTCTCAATGTCCCATAACAATAACTAATATTTATCAATAATGATGAGAACGGTGCCTGTGCCAGTCCCTCCACCAGGGGGCAGCACCTCTCCTACCTGCAGCAGCCGCAGCCTCTGCTCATTGTTGAACCGCTCCACAGCCGCCCAGAACCAGCGGATCACTATGTGGTTGTCATGGTAACCTGAGGGCAGAGAGACGATGATGGTGCATGACTCAGATGGATAAAAAACTCTTCCTCTTCCTCCTGCTGCTGTGACTGAGCAGCTCTGCTGCGATCAAACATTTTATCAGAAAACAATGAAAACCATCTGGAGTCCATCAGCCTGCAGCGGAAGATTAATCCCAGATAATAATAATAGAAAATAATTTTACTTAAAATTAATAAAATAAATGCAAAAATGTAACTAAAAATGTATTAATTAAAAATAAAAAATCAGAAATTGAACTTAAAGAAAATGAAATGATGCCCATTTTGAAGCATCTATTTAAAAACTGCAGAATTTAAAGTAACTTCTTCAGATTTGCTTGAGGTGGTTTTTGTTTCTTCTGAATCTTCCAACAGGAAGAGGAAACAGTTCAACAGCTCAGTCCAACGTTTCCTGTGCCTTACCAGAGGAACCAAACTCTGACATTTCTAAGTCTCTCAATTGTTCTGCGATGTCTAGCGGCCTCTACTTCCTGTTTCCTGCCATGCGTAGCGTCACCGTGATGACATCACGCTTAGCGTAGCCTGGTCGACTCCAAAGCAGCAGATGGAAACTCACATCATTAATATTCTCATTTCTGACACATTTTAAAAGTTTGACTCTTTCACATCCTTTTGGTTTTAGGTGAAGATTCAATAGTCCTGATGACGATCTGACATTTTTACACATTTAAGGCCTGAAAAGGACCAGAAGATTAATGTTTATTATTGTTACTATTTAAAACATAAAAGCTTCTACGTTTTTGCTGTGTTCTGAACTTGTGCATTCAGTCACAGGTCTTCTCTGTGTGGGAAGTAATTTGATCAGGCAGGAGGAAGTGAGAGTGTTGTTGATCTGAAAGGTGCGGAAGGCCTCTGCCTCGTACCTCCTCTGTACTCGGTGTTGTTCCTCCAGTCGGTCAGGTCGATCTCTGCTGTTCCTGCGATGACCAGCTCCAGCTCCCGGGCATCAAACACTGACACCAGCCGCACGTCCACCACCTGACGAGCCGCAGCGCAGCACACACACACACACACACACACACACACACACACACACACACACACACACACACACACACACACACACACACACAGAGGCAAACACAGACATGAGACCCAAGCCAAACGTTTCCAACACCCATCTGCTGTTTCTTCATGGAGAAAAAAAATCTGTTACTAAAATCAATGAAGCGACACATGAAGTCAAACATAAAGATTCAGAAAGTTTGTTTTCAAAGGAAAATTTAAAAACTAAAGAAACAAAAAGTCAGAAAATCATGAACTAAAAGTACCATTAAGCTAGCTTGTGCTGTTTAAGCTAGTAGTCAGAAAAACCAGGTAAAGTTACTCAAAATGCTTAAAATTGATTTAAAGGTTTAAACCTGATATTTTTGTGTTTTTAGGTTTTGTTACAATGTTTTATTTTATACTGTTGTACATAAGTACATTATAAAAGTACAAATAAAATGGATTATTATTAAAGCTAACTGTCATATTAATGTGTTACATTTGTTATATATTTTTTATTTATATAAAGGTTCTCAAGACCCAGCTTTTATTTTGATAGGGTACATCCGCTTATTAACAGGTGAATGTTAGCTAAATATTTAGTTTATAGATAATTTCTTTTAGTTTGCAGCCAGATATGTAGCTTGTTAACCAAGTATTTTGTCAAGTTAAATGTTTAGTTTACCAGTGGTTATTTTTAGCTAGCTCAGATTTCACTTAAATACTTTGCTAGCTCAGAGCTACAGCTTTAGCTTGGAGCTACGTAGCGGTACCTCATAAAAGCCTCGGACCAGGCTCTCGGTCTGCTGCGCCACGCCGCGCTCGATGCGCCACTTCACCATGCGCTCGATGTATTCCTTCTTGTTCTTCTCGGACACAGGGATTCCCGCCCCGCCGGGCTTCAGCTCTCTCTCTGTGATCTGCAGACAAACAGCCGGTGGGAACTTCGGACAGACACCTGTCCGTTGTAAGGGACGCATTTAGGGGACGGACCTGTCCGAAGACTTCCTCGTTGACGGTGAAGGTGAGGTCCAGCATGTCCTCGATGTCGTTGTCCTTCATCCACTGCAGGCTCTGGTGGAACTCCTCATCCAGGAACTCGAGGTCACTGAGGTCACACGGGCTGCAGGCACACAACCAGAACCAGTTTATGGGCGGTACCGGGTTTCTAAAGGGCAGTACCAATCTGCTCTTCCTTCTCCCAGCGCTAACTAGAAACCACCAGCTCCCGGGAGGCGGGTCTTAAAGCTGTCAATCAATCTTGTGTGGAGCTTCTCGTCCCTCCCCTGTTCTCTGCTACACTGCAGCTAGCATAGCCTGCCATGAATGCTAAGCTAGTTAGCATGGCTACCATTAATGGTGGATAAATGGTTTTCCTGTTGGTCCACCATTAGCACATTTAGCGGTGAGTACATGAGGATGATTAACAGCACTAAGGCCCGCCTCCTGCCTCTGATTGTTTGGTGTTTCCTCAGACAGTAGCAGCAGCTCAGGGAGATCAATGTGTTCACAGATTATCTGTCTCATAATAAACAGTTTGAACAAATATGGAAAAATATATATAAAACCTACTGCAGCTTCAAAGGAAAATAAAAACTGTGCACTGTAAAATATTCCTAAAAGTTTTAGCCCCTCTTCTTCAGTCCACAGAGGAATTAATCTTTACATCATTTTCCCTACACGTGTTTATCAGCCGGATGGTTCTGGTGAAACTTTGGGCCTTTCCGACCCGGTGACGCCACTGGAGGAACCACTCACATGCGCAGGAGGCCTTTATAGAACGGGCGAGTGAAGAACGCGTCCAGCAGGTACTGATGAACCAGAGCCAGGCCCAGAATCCGCCCGCTGAACCGAAACCTGGATGCAGACAGAACCAGAGCCATTCTCAGAACAACCATTAAGCTGCTGGTCCGCAGCAGACAGGAAGTGCTGACAGGAAGTCACCATTCGTGGTGGTTGTCCACAAAGGCGGACATGGGGCTGATCTGCACCGTGTACGTGTCGTTGGCCGAATACTCGAATAAACCGTAGTACGGGTTGAAGAGCTCTCTGGACACCAGGAAGAAGAACTCTCTGGACGGTCCGCTGTAGTCCAGCCTGAAACACACAGTGACCTGGAGTTCCTCAGGGCGCGCTGCTCGGCCCGCTCTCATTCAACAGAACCAAACCTCGGACCATCAGGCATCGTCTTCCTCACCCGTCCTCGCCGACGAAGCTGACGTAGAGTTTACTCCTCTGCAGGTCTTTACGGGAATAACACATGATCTGGTTGAAGGCGTCTTCCAGCAGGTGATCTCTGCGGATGATGAGCCTGGAGACAAACAGCAAGAATAAAATATTGGTAAAATGAAAAACAGAAAGAACAAAACAGAATAATACATGTAAAGTTGGTTCTGTTGGTGTCATTTTTACCTTAAATACATTCTGTTTGGACTTTCCTAACATTTCCAAACACAAAAGAAGAAATCTAAGACTTTTTCCATTGGAGTTCCTTCAATATCAAAAGAGCCGAGATAAAGTTTGTAACTTTATCAGAATCAGTCGACCATATTTGTGAAATTACCACTGTGGTCTAGTTAAAGTTCATGTTAATGAACAGAAAAACCTGTTATAATTCCTGCCTGAGCGTCTAGATATTCAGTATCCAGTTCAGATGCTTTATTGATCAAATATTGTGAAAGATTCAGAAATAAGTGGGTCTAAAAAATGTCATACAAAATGTGAAATATATCCAGATTCAGATTTCATCATTGGTCTTAAACTGCATTCAGTGAACTGTAAATATGTTCATTCTTTATGTTTTTTATTGATATTTAAGAAATTAAAAACCATCTGGTTACTTTCCCAGCTCATGTGTAAAAACATAAATAATCATGTTAAATGATGAATCATGCTGTAATCTTGTATTTTTCTGACATACTTGACTTTTCCCGGCCCCTGCCCGTAGCCCTTCGTCTCCAGCTTCCGGTAGAAGTTCCTCAGTTTCGCCTCAAAGTCTCTCTTGTACGGAGCGGGCGCTCGCGCGTTGGCGCGCGGCGTTCCTGCAGCGAACGGGATGAAAGTCAAGGTGCGGCAGAGACAGGAGACCATCAGCAGATTAAACCACATCACTCCAGAGCAATCAGAAACACTGATGCAGGTTAATCCTGGATTGGTTTGCAGCTTCAGACTCATCAGATTCTCTTCAGCTCAACTGCAGCAAACATCCAACAAACCAAAACAATCTGGAGGAGTTTGTTTGTTTCACACAATTTAATCTGAGAATAAATTAATCTGCCTGGAAGGTGTTTGGTTTTTCTTTAGAAGATAATCCAGATCCTGGGGAAATTCAAGCATTTTTCTGTTAACTCTGTATTTCTGCTCAGTTTGACTAAAACTAAACTCATAATAAAGTTATAAATGCTTTTAGAACCTTATTGTAAATGATTTGAGTTTAGATAAGAGAACAAAATGAAGGTTCATTTTCCATAGATGAATGAACACTTTCCACATTGTTGTTCGTTCATTTGTCACAGTTTGAAACTAAATATTTAGTAAGTAAGCTAAATATTTAGCTCGCTAACTAAACATTTTGTTCAGAGTATTTAGCTCTCTAAGAAAATATTTACTGAAAAGTTGCTAAATGTAGCAGCGTACAGCCTCAGCCCTGATTGGCTCCGCCCCTCAGCCCTGATTGGCTCCGCCCCTCAGCCCTGATTGGCTCCGCCCACTTCGCTGTCACACAGGGTTCAAACTTTGAGACGTTAAGAACACGTGAGGTCTGGAGCAGACCTCACAGCGTATTTACAGGACGTCTGGCTTTATATTACTTTCTGAACAAACAAAACAAATTCTTATCGAAATAATCAAAACTTTTTATTGCTGTTGTTTAATAAAAGCTGTGAATGCAATAAAGTGTGAGCAAACAGAGACAGATTTACCTGGAGAGCTCTGAGGAGAAGACAGGCTGTAACCTGGGTGGAGCAATGGCGGCACGTACGACATCACTTCCTCCTCAAACAGGCTGGAGACAAAGCATGAGAGGTCAAAGGTCAGAAATGAGGCGGCCTAAATTCAGTCACTCAGCAGAACGAATCCAAACACTGAGGAAAACATGGCGGACTGGTGAGCTTAAAGCAGAATGAAACTTTGTGATATTTTAGATTTTAATGAATAACTCCATCATGCCTGTGCTAGCTTAAATTACTACGCAGGACTGGAGGCTCAGCGGTTAACAACAGAAACAGTTTTCACCTGCTTCTCTCCAGCTTGAACATGAAAACACTGATGTTGCTCCGCCAATCACATCACAGCTGAAGCTAACAGTGGAGGAGCAGGAAGAGAAACGCCGCCGCGTTAGCAAACAAACTGAACGCAGAAACATCATATCAGCTGTCACATCTAAATCAATTCAAATTCAGGACTTTTTAATGCAACCTGGACACAAATGGAGAAATGTTAACCGTCGTCACAGTCGCGTCCCGTGTGTCGCATATCATCCAGAGTAGAGACGACTTTCGCCTGTCGCTGTTGATCATCGCTCCCCTTACGTTGACTCCATCGCCCATTATAGACACAAAAAGTTAGCTAGCTTAGTATGTTAGCTGCTTAGTATGTTAGCTGCTAACATACCAAGGGCATGTTAGCAGCTAGTTAGCGGTAGCTTCAACCGCCTCAAACCACAGAACAAAATGAAGATGTCAGTGAAAGACCAAAACTTTTGACCGTCTCATGACAAATAAACTACAAATAAGATAAAATTGTTCTGTCATGACAAAACTTAGGAACTAGAGTCTAAGGTCTGAGTTTTAGATCCTTATTTAAAGTCTAAATAAGGACGTGTGAACCCGGTAAATGGTTCCAGAACCGGTTTGGCTCACAGATCGGGTCTCACCTCAGCAGCATGACGAGGTCGGCGTCGCTGGACAGACGGGCGAGTCCGTTGACGCCCTCGCTGCGGATGAACTGGACCTTCTCCCTATGGACACACAAAGGGTTAAACAGGCAGGGATCCGGCAGGGTCAAGGGTCAAAGGTCGTGTTCAGGTTACTTTAGGGAGTGGTTCCTGGCTAACTCAGGCTGCCGCTCCTGTAGGACCTCAAAGATGTTGGGTTGCCGTAGAAACGCCACTATCTTGTCATTGTAGGCTGGAGGCAGAGGAGAGAGAGAGTCCAGGTGTGTGTCCAGGTGTGTGTTCTGTCCAGAACCGGACCCCGCCCGGCGGACTCACCCACAGGAACCACATCGTGGTACGGGCTGCGGCTGGACCCGCTGAAGGTGCTGGAGGGCCGGGGCATGGCGGGCAGGCCGCTCTGCCGGGAGTCATCCACCACCTGAGAGAGAGCGGCGGTTCAGGACGCAGCCTGGTTCTGGACCCGACCAGCTGGTTCTGGACTCGACCAGCTGGATCTGGACCCGACCAGCTGGTTCTGGACTCGACCAGCTGGATCTGGACCCGACCAGCTGGTTCTGGACTCGACCAGCTGGATCTGGACCTGACCAGCTGGTTCAGGACGCAGCCTGGTTCTGGACCCGACCAGCTGGTTCTGGACCCGACCAGCTGGTTCTGGACACAACCAGCTGGTTCTGGACCTGACCCAACAACCAGGGTTTATCTTCTTAGTTCTGGCTGGTTCTGGTTACCAGGATCTAATTAGCTGCTGAGATTCTCCCGTCAGGTTTGGACCGGATCGGATCGGCAGTTTGCTGATAAGCGGCCAGATCATTATTCTGGTTTCTCTGATTACCAACATGGATCTAAGGTGATCTCATTGGATCTGGTCCGCTCCGACCTAATATCTGTGATATTCCACGTGTTGGATGTTAAATGTGACGTTCAGCCAATCAGAAAGCGCGCTGACAGAAACATGGAGGGAAATCCTAAATACAGAAAACAAAACGACTATCGCCTGGTTTATTTCTGTTAAATGTCGTCCATCAACTACTGCCGCTGCTGCTTCTTCGTCGGCCATGTTTGTTTCCTCTGAACTCACGTTTTGTCTCGATTTTGTGATATTTCCTGTCTGAATGTGGGAGAGTGAGGTCGTTCGTGAGGTTTGTTGCTCCGCAGGTGAATCTCTCAGTTTGAAAATCAGGCAAAATGTTTAAACTCCTGCTGTGTGAACCAGGCATAAATTTACCTCGTTGAACATAAACCAATTTATAATTAATTTCCCCTGAAAATGGTCAGAAACGGCGTAAAAACTTAGCCTTCAGAAAGTTTGATCAAAGTTTGTAGGAACGTTTAACGGCCTCCATGGAAACACACTGGATAAAGGTTTGACCTTTAACCTAACAGCCTCTCCAGGACTGATCTGACCTCTACATGACCTCTGCGGCAGCCTCTTACCTCCCCGGCGCTGTGGCTCCGTTGGCGGCTCAGGTGCTGGCGGTGGGCCAGCAGCCCGGTGGAGCGCGAGCTCTGCAGCGGCAGCCGGGGGTCAATGAAGGTCGTCGACCGACAGTTGTGATCCACAAAGAAAGGCTGCGGGTCAAAGTCACAAACCCTTAGAAGCTGAGCTACCGACGTCCTAGTCAAAGTCAGGAAGCTGGCCCACCTTCCCAGTGTGGTCGTGCTTCATCTCCCAGCCGCGGGGCAGCTCCAGCTGCTTGTTGGCGAACATGTTGAGGAAGGTCACGAGGTCGCGGTTGTGCTGGTAGCGCTCGAAGTAGTGAGCGTCCCGCCGCACCTTGCTGATCATGTGCTTCAGGCAGGTGTTGCTGGTAAACATGCGGTAGGCACTCTGGACAAAACGCAACGGCAGCAACCTCAGATTAGCTCAGGCGGCCCGACCCAGGTGGTGACCAGCAGAGAACAGCTCAGGTTAGAAACAACCAATCAGAGGCAGAAACTCAGAACGGAGATGCAAACACTGAAAACCAGCAGATCAGACTTCATGGATCCACTGGTTCAACTGGCTGACCTGAATGAACTGGTTCAACTGGCTGACCTGAATGAACTGGTTCAACTGGCTGACCTGAATGAACTGGTCCAACTGACTGAACTGAATGAACTGGTTCAACTGACTGAACTGAATGAACTGGCTGAACTGAATGAACTGGTTCAACTGACTGAACTGAATGAACTGGCTGAACTGAATGAACTGGTTCAACTGGCTGACCTGAATGAACTGGTTCAACTGGCTGACCTGAATGAACTGGTCCAACTGACTGAACTGAATGAACTGGTTCAACTGACTGAACTGAATGAACTGGCTGAACTGAATGAACTGGTCCAACTGACTGAACTGAATGAACTGGTTCAACTGGCTGACCTGAATGAACTGGTTCAACTGGCTGAACTGCATGAACTGGTAAACTGGCTGACCTGAATGAAGTGGATGAACTGGGCGGAGCAGCTCAGAGCTTACGGGGTTTGAATGCAGCACGGTGAAGAAGTCTGGGCTGCACAGGAACTTGGCGCTGGGCGACTGCAGCAGCAGGGAGAGGCGTGAACGACCACTGGAGTGGGCCACGGCGCTTTCTCTGCGATATTCTGCAACAGATTCAGGGAACGGTCAGAGAAACATCTGGACCAGCCTGTGGAGGCGATCAGCTGCTGTGTCAGAGGAAACGGACCGGAGATGGAGTGAGGCATCAGCTCGCCCTCCGGCTCCGGCAGCTCAGTGGAGGATTCCTCTGACCGCTCACTGCTGGTTATGGTCCTCCTGATGCTCTGGTATCTGTCAGCAGGAGAAACAAACTGTGGTTAAATTAAAAAACATGAAGAAAGCAAAGAAACACTTAGCTGATCAGATTTTCAAGGGTTAGGATTGTGGGAAATTTAACATTTTAATCTTTCCATCGTGTTTTATGTTATTCCCTTAGTTTTCCTTTGATTCTTTCATGTTTCCTCTAATAGCAACCATTCAGCTGCTAAACACCTGGGTGGGCCTAGCCCCGCCTTTGAGGCGCAGCTCCTCCCCCACTCCGCTCCTTCAGACTAGCCAGCAGCAATTAGCAAGCAGCTGAGCTCATTATAGGAGCTGCTGCTCAGAGCAACGCTGGCAAAAACATTAAAGGGTTAAAGAGGAGCCATGTGGAGACGACTTCCTGGAGGCGGAGCTTCAGGAAGAGCAGTCATATTTGATATTTATAGCATTTTTATAACAACTGAAGGAAACACAGTTACTGGGCTACAATATAAAATGGCTCCATGTGGCTGGGAAACAATGAATCCTGCCTCTTTAAAATATTGATCACTAAAAAGAAAAAGATTTCTTTCCAGACTCCAGTTTTATCTGGTCGTCAGTAATGAATCCCACCTAAATGATGCTTTGGGTTGCCATGGTTACCTGCGGTTGAGCTGCTCCATCTGCTGGATGGAGTTGGAGCGGGTCAGGCCCTGCGGGGCAGGCGGTCCGGTGGGCCGCTGCCACGTCGTCGTCCTGTTCACATGATCCACGAAGAAGATCCGGCCGTGACTGTCGATCCGAGCCTCCCAGTCTGAGCAGAGACATGAGAAGGAAAGGGTTAAAACCTCTCAGAGAAATCAGTTTGTGCTGCATCCAGCAGCAGAGATCAAAACATGGCAGAATATTATCAAATCAATATGTATGTTGGATGGATGGACATGAAAACTTAAAACTGAGTGCAGTTTGAACTGAACTCATTGGTCCAGTTAAAGTACCAGCAGAGTTTAGTTTGTTTATGATGACTTTCCCCCAAAGACAGTTAGCATGAGGCGAGATGCTTCATGATGCAGCGTGATGCTTCATGATGCAGCGTGATGCTTCGTGATGCAGCGTGATGCTTCGTGATGCTTCATGATGCAGCGTGATGTTTCATGATGCAGCGTGATGCTTCGTGATGCAGCGTGATGCTTCATGATGCAGCGTGATGCTTCGTGATGCAGCGTGATGCTTCGTGATGCTTCATGATGCAGCGTGATGTTTCGTGATGCAGCGTGATGCTTCGTGATGCAGCGTGATGCTTCGTGATGCTTCATGATGCAGAGTGATGCTTCGTGATGCAGCGTGATGCTTCGTGATGCAGCGTGATGCTTCGTGATGCAGCGTGATGCTTCATGATGCAGCGTGATGCTTCGTGATGCAGCGTGATGCATCGTGATGCTTCATGATGCAGCGTGATGCAGCGTGATGCTTCATGATGCAGCGTGATGCTTCATGATGCAGCGTGATGCTTCGTGATGCTTCATGATGCAGCGTGATGCTTCATGATGCAGCGTGATGCTTCGTGATGCAGTGTGATGCTTCATGATGCAGCGTGATGCTTCGTGATGCAGTGTGATGCAGTGTGATGCTTCATGATGCAGCGTGATGCTTCGTGATGCAGCGTGATATTGCGTGATGCTTCATGATGCAGCGTGATGCTTCATGATGCAGCGTGATGCTTCGTGATGCAGCGTGATGCTTCGTGATGCAGCGTGATGCAGTGTGATGCTGCGTGATGCTTCATGATGCTGCGTGATGCAGCGTGATGCTTCATGATGCTGCATGATGCAGCGTGATGCTTCATGATGCAGCGTGATGCTTCGTGATGCAGCGTGATGCTTCGTGATGCTTCATGATGCAGCGTGATGCTTCATGATGCTGCATGATGCTTCATGATGCTGCATGATGCTTCATGATGCTGCATGATGCAGCGTGATGCTTCGTGATGCTTCGTGATGCTTCATGATGCAGCGTGATGCTTCGTGATGCAGCGTGATGCTTCGTGATGCTTCGTGATGCTTCATGATGCAGCGTGATGCTTCGTGATGCAGCGTGATGCTTCATGATGCAGCGTGATGCTTCATGATGCAGCGTGATGCTTCGTGATGCAGCGTGATGCTTCGTGATGCAGCGTGATGCTTCGTGATGCAGCGTGATGCAGTGTGATGCTGCGTGATGCAGCGTGATGCTTCATGATGCAGCGTGATGCTTCGTGATGCAGCGTGATGCTTCGTGATGCAGCGTGATGCTTCGTGATGCAGCGTGATGCTTCATGATGCAGCGTGATGCTTCGTGATGCAGCGTGATGCTGCGTGATGCATCGTGATGCTTCATGATGCAGCGTGATGCAGCGTGATGCTTCATGATGCAGCGTGATGCTTCATGATGCAGCGTGATGCTTCGTGATGCTTCATGATGCAGTGTGATGCAGTGTGATGCTTCGTGATGCAGTGTGATGCAGTGTGATGCTTCATGATGCAGCGTGATGCTTCGTGATGCAGCGTGATGTTGCGTGATGCTTCATGATGCAGCGTGATGCTTCATGATGCAGCGTGATGCTTCGTGATGCAGCGTGATGCTTCATGATGCAGCGTGATGCTTCGTGATGCAGCGTGATGCAGTGTGATGCTGCGTGATGCTTCATGATGCTGCGTGATGCAGCGTGATGCTTCATGATGCTGCATGATGCAGCGTGATGCTTCGTGATGCAGCGTGATGCTTCGTGATGCTTCATGATGCAGCGTGATGCTTCATGATGCTGCATGATGCTTCATGATGCTGCATGATGCAGCGTGATGCTTCATGATGCAGCGTGATGCTTCGTGATGCTTCGTGATGCTTCATGATGCAGCGTGATGCTTCGTGATGCAGCGTGATGTTGCGTGATGCTTCATGATGCAGCGTGATGCTTCATGATGCAGCGTGATGCTTCGTGATGCAGCGTGATGCTTCATGATGCAGCGTGATGCTTCGTGATGCAGCGTGATGCAGTGTGATGCTGCGTGATGCTTCATGATGCAGCATGATGCTTCATGATGCAGCGTGATGCTTCATGATGCTGCGTGATGCAGCGTGATGCTTCATGATGCTGCATGATGCAGCGTGATGCTTCATGATGCAGCGTGATGCTTCATGATGCTGCGTGATGCAGCGTGATGCTTCATGATGCTGCATGATGCAGCGTGATGCTTCGTGATGCAGCGTGATGCTTCGTGATGCAGCGTGATGCTGCGTGATGCAGCGTGATGCTGCGTGATGCAGCATGATGCTTCGTGATGCAGCGTGATGCTTCGTGATGCAGCGTGATGCTTCATGATGCTTCGTGATGCAGCGTGATGCTTCATGATGCAGCGTGATGCTTCATGATGCAGCGTGATGCTTCATGATGCTGCATGATGCAGCGTGATGCTTCATGATGCAGCTTGATGCAGTGCGATGCTGCGTGATGCAGCGTGATGCTTCATGATGCAGCGTGATGCAGTGCGATGCTGCGTGATGCAGCGCGATGCTGCGTGATGCAGCGTGATGCTTCGTGATGCAGCGTGATGCTTCGTGATGCAGCGTGATACTTCATGATGCAGCGTGATGCTTCATGATGCAGCGTGATGCTTCGTGATGCTGCATGATGCAGCGTGATGCTTCATGATGCAGCGTGATGCTTCGTGATGCAGCGCGATGCTTCATGATGCAGCGTGATGCTTCATGATGCAGCGTGATGCTTCGTGATGCTGCATGATGCAGCGTGATGCTTCATGATGCAGCGTGATGCTTCATGATGCAGCGTGATGCTTCGTGATGCTTCATGATGCAGCGTGATGCTTCGTGATGCTGCATGATGCAGCGTGATACTTCATGATGCAGCGTGATGCTTCATGATGCAGCGTGATGCTTCGTGATGCTGCATGATGCAGCGTGATGCTTCATGATGCAGCGTGATGCTTCGTGATGCAGCGCGATGCTTCATGATGCAGCGTGATGCTTCATGATGCAGCGTGATGCTTCGTGATGCTGCATGATGCAGCGTGATGCTTCATGATGCAGCGTGATGCTTCGTGATGCTTCATGATGCAGCGTGATGCTTCATGATGCAGCGTGATGCTTCGTGATGCTGCATGATGCAGCGTGATGCTTCGTGATGCAGCGCGATGCTTCGTGATGCAGCGCGATGCTTCATGATGCAGCGCGATGCTTCGTGATGCAGCGCGATGCTTCGTGATGCAGCGCGATGCTTCATGATGCAGCGTGATGCTTCATGATGCAACGTGATGCTTCGTGATGCAGCGTGATGCTGCGTGATGCTTCATGATGCTGCGTGATGCTTCATGCTGCAGCGTTATGCTGCGTGATGCAGCGTGATGCTTCATGATGCTCCGTGATGCAGTGTGATGCTTTGTGATGCTTCATGATGCAGCGTGATGCTTCATGATGCAGCGTGATGCTTCATGATGCTCCGTGATGCTTCATGATGCAGCGTGATGCTTCATGATGCTTCATGATGCAGCGTGATGTTTCATGATGCAGCGTGATGCTGCGTGATGCTTCATGATGCAGCGTGATGCTTCATGATGCAGCGTGATGCTGCGTGATGCAGCGTGATGCTTCATGATGCTCCGTGATGCAGTGTGATGCTCCGTGATGCTTCATGATGCTCCGTGATGCAGTGTGATGCTCTGTGATGCTCTGTGATGCTTCATGATGCAGCGTGATGCTTCATGATGCAGCGTGATGCTTCATGATGCTCCGTGATGCTTCATGATGCAGCGTGATGTTTCATGATGCAGCGTGATGCTGCGTGATGCTTCATGATGCAGCGTGATGCTTCATGATGCAACGTGATGCTGCGTGATGCAGCATGATGCAGCGTGATGCTTCGTGATGCAGCGTGATGCTTCGTGATGCAGCGTGATGCTTCGTGATGCAGCGTGATGCTTCGTGATGCAGCGTGATGCTTCGTGATGCAGCGTGATGCTTCGTGATGCAGCGTGATGCAGCGTGATGCTTCATGATGCTGCGTGATGCAGCGTGATGCTTCATGATGCTGCGTGATGCAGCGTGATGCTTCATGATGCTGCGTGATGCAGCGTGATGCATCATGATGCTGCGTGATGCTTCATGATGCTGCGTGATGCAGCGTGATGCTGCGTGATGCTTCATGATGCTGCGTGATGCTTCATGCTGCAGCGTTATGCTGCGTGATGCAGCGTGATGCTTCATGATGCTCCGTGATGCAGTGTGATGCTCCGTGATGCTTCATGATGCTCCGTGATGCAGTGTGATGCTTTGTGATGCTTCATGATGCAGCGTGATGCTTCATGATGCAGCGTGATGCTTCATGATGCTCCGTGATGCTTCATGATGCAGCGTGATGCTTCATGATGCTTCATGATGCAGCGTGATGTTTCATGATGCAGCGTGATGCTGCGTGATGCTTCATGATGCAGCGTGATGCTTCATGATGCAGCGTGATGCTGCGTGATGCAGCGTGATGCTTCATGATGCTCCGTGATGCAGTGTGACGCTCCGTGATGCTTCATGATGCTCCGTGATGCAGTGTGATGCTCTGTGATGCTCTGTGATGCTTCATGATGCAGCGTGATGCTTCATGATGCAGCGTGATGCTTCATGATGCTCCGTGATGCTTCATGATGCAGCGTGATGCTTCATGATGCTTCATGATGCAGCGTGATGTTTCATGATGCAGCGTGATGCTGCGTGATGCTTCATGATGCAGCGTGATGCTTCATGATGCAGCGTGATGCTGCGTGATGCAGCATGATGCAGCGTGATGCTTCGTGATGCAGCGTGATGCTTCGTGATGCAGCGTGATGCTTCGTGATGCAGCGTGATGCTTCGTGATGCAGCGTGATGCTTCGTGATGCAGCGTGATGCTTCGTGATGCAGCGTGATGCTTCGTGATGCAGCGTGATGCTTCGTGATGCAGCGTGATGCTTCGTGATGCAGCGTGATGCTTCGTGATGCAGCGTGATGCAGCGTGATGCTTCATGATGCTGCGTGATGCAGCGTGATGCTTCATGATGCTGCGTGATGCAGCGTGATGCTTCATGATGCTGCGTGATGCAGCGTGATGCATCATGATGCTGCGTGATGCTTCATGATGCTGCGTGATGCAGCGTGATGCTGCGTGATGCTTCATGATGCTGCGTGATGCTTCATGCTGCAGCGTTATGCTGCGTGATGCAGCGTGATGCTTCATGATGCTCCGTGATGCAGTGTGATGCTCCGTGATGCTTCATGATGCTCCGTGATGCAGTGTGATGCTTTGTGATGCTTCATGATGCAGCGTGATGCTTCATGATGCAGCGTGATGCTTCATGATGCTCCGTGATGCTTCATGATGCAGCGTGATGCTTCATGATGCTTCATGATGCAGCGTGATGTTTCATGATGCAGCGTGATGCTGCGTGATGCTTCATGATGCTGCGTGATGCTTCATGATGCTGCGTGATGCAGCGTGATGCTGCGTGATGCTTCATGATGCTGCGTGATGCTTCATGCTGCAGCGTTATGCTGCGTGATGCAGCGTGATGCTTCATGATGCTCCGTGATGCAGTGTGATGCTCCGTGATGCTTCATGATGCTCCGTGATGCAGTGTGATGCTTTGTGATGCTTCATGATGCAGCGTGATGCTTCATGATGCAGCGTGATGCTTCATGATGCTCCGTGATGCTTCATGATGCAGCGTGATGCTTCATGATGCTTCATGATGCAGCGTGATGTTTCATGATGCAGCGTGATGCTGCGTGATGCTTCATGATGCAGCGTGATGCTTCATGATGCAGCGTGATGCTGCGTGATGCAGCGTGATGCTTCATGATGCTCCGTGATGCAGTGTGATGCTCCGTGATGCTTCATGATGCTCCGTGATGCAGTGTGATGCTCTGTGATGCTCTGTGATGCTTCATGATGCAGCGTGATGCTTCATGATGCAGCGTGATGCTTCATGATGCTCCGTGATGCTTCATGATGCAGCGTGATGCTTCATGATGCTTCATGATGCAGCGTGATGTTTCATGATGCAACGTGATGCTGCGTGATGCTTCATGATGCAGCGTGATGCTGCGTGATGCAGCATGATGCAGCGTGATGCTGCGTGATGCAGCATGATGCAGCGTGATGCAGCATGATGCAGCGTGATGCAGCGTGATGCTTCATGATGCTCCGTGATGCTTCATGATGCAGCGTGATGCTGCGTGATGCAGCATGATGCAGCGTGATGCTGCGTGATGCAGCATGATGCAGCGTGATGCAGCATGATGCAGCGTGATGCAGCGTGATGCTTCATGATGCTCCGTGATGCTTCATGATGCAGCGTGATGCTGCGTGATGCAGCATGATGCAGCGTGATCCAGCGTGATTCAGCATGCAGACACACACACTCACTGGGGGGCAGCGGCTCGTCCACCCTCTGGTAGCGGTGGATGTCATGGCGCACCGAAGGCAGCGATCGGACCGGATGGCCGTTAACGGGATCGTCTGGGGGAAAACCGGTTTACTGGATTATTTCTGTGAGATTTGTCTGTCTGAGACCAGCAGGAGGCGCCATACCTTCCTCCCTGTCTGTTTCCGTGGTAACGTGCTCCGCATCCACAGACCCCCCCTCCTCCTGAGTCTTGGTCTCTGCCACTTCCTGTCCATCATGACTGCCGCCCGCGGCCTGCAGACTCCGCCTCCTCACGCCAACCTCCTCTTCCTTCTCCTCCTCCTCTTGCGGTGGCTCGCTGGCCGCTGGAGGATCTGCTTCAGCCTCGGAGGCCGCCTTTCTTCCTCCTGCCTCCTCCTCCTCACCATCATCATCATCCCCAGGTCGAGAGGTCGGCGGCAGGCCGGCCTCCCCGTCTCCCCCCGGATCAATGGCTGTCGCCGCTCCATCATCGGCTTCCTGCACACAGAACCACCTGGGTCAGAACCAGCTCACATGTGGACCAGTTTGACCCTTAAGAACAGATGCTGGCTCCTGATTGGATGACACCTTTGATGTCATCATCGGCTTGTCGCTGTAACATTTGAACGATTCTTTGAGAGGAACTGATTCATAAGACCCAGCTCCTGTTGGAGAACCAAACTCACCACAGCAGTAGCCATGGTAACCGCTCCGCTGTCTGATGAGGAGCCGGCGGTCTGAGGTGCCGTTGCCATGGAGAAGGAATCCATCTCTGACGTAAGGTCTTCGCCTGGTGCCCCCTCCTGTTCTGGAGCCTCCACAGCCTCTGGCAAAGCATCATGGGTAACAGTCTGCTCCTCCTCCACCTCTAGGAAAACCTCTGGCTCCAAAGCGTCGTCCAGGTCCAGACCCGGCTCTGCAACCAGGGCGTCCGCAGGCCCTCCCTCTGCCCCCTGCAGCTCCGGTTCCTCCAGGAACAGGTCGTCATCGTCGGGGCCGCCGCCATCAGCAGGCTCTCCATTCAGCAGCAGCGGCGACGGCGGCAGGGGCAGCAGCTCGTTGATGGCAGAGCGCTCCTCGTCCTCGTCAGAGTCGATGTGCAGGATGTCGCTGAGTCTGGTGTGTGTGGGGAAGCTGGAGCACAGCCTGGGTGAGGCGGCGCCGAGGGGCCTCTCACCGGGCCCTTTGGGGGCCTCAATGGCGTCCAGACCCTCGCTCAGCGACCGCTGGAGGATGGAGCGCTCACAAACCGCCGCCACCTCCACGAAGCGCGCCGGACGCACGGCGGGCAGCTCCTTCTCCGGCAGGGCGGCAGCCCCGCCTTCCCAAAGCCCGTGGGGCCCCTGAGGGCCTGTGGGGGAGAGGCCGACGGACACCACGCCTGGCAACGGGTGGGGCAGGTCCTCGTCGTCTGACGGCGTTCCCGGGGCACCGTTCAGCGGCGACAGGCCGATGATGGAGTCCGGCGAGGCACCTGCAGCGGGACAGAGGCTGGTGAGGACAGAGACAGGTGGGTGGGGTCATAGGGCCACGGGGGCGGAGCCTGGCTCACCATCGGGCCCTGTGGACGTCAGCTCCACCCGGAACTGCAGCTGGCCGCTGACGTGTTCGGTGGGCAGGCGGCGGCACAGCGGGAAGCTGACCGGCTGGACCCTGCACAGGAAACGGGAAGTAGAAAACAAGAAACAGGAAGTAGGAAGCACGATCCACATAGGCTCAGATATATACATACTCCCCACTCTGTTATCAGATAATCAGATTTCTCCTCCTCAGTTTCGCCTGTTTTCAGGTTTCAGGTTTTTTTGTCTCTGTCCCTTTAAATGCAAATAAGCTGCTGCTGGCTCCGCCCCCTCATGTCCATGTTAACTGTGCAACGGTCCGTCTGCGACCCAGAAGCAGAAGTTTCAACAATTAAAACCTGCTCTGCTGGGGTTGCTAGGCAACGGAGCAGTTCCACCTGATTCTGACGTCAGAACCGGAAGGCTTTTGAAGCAGATCCTTTTCCAGACACCAAAAAATGTGGATTTATTTCCAGAAAGCGTCTGGATGATTCATTTTAAGCGTCTGGATGTTTTTCAAGCAGCAGAGACCAAAAATAAAAACATGAACGATGGTGAGTTTTCCCCTTTAAACTGGCTTGACTAAAAACAGCTTCACTGGGCTTCTGCCAGTGTCCAGGTCACAATTCTCCTGACCTTTAGCCGTATTTGAACCGATCAGAGTAGAATCTGGAGATGTTTAGAAACTCAGTGACTTCCACTGGACTGATAAATCAGTGTAATGGTTCAAACTGGAACCACCAACCAGTTAATCAGTTTAAACTCTCTCTATGACCTTCAGCTCCATTTCTTTAAACATTGAGCTGTATGTATTTGAGGTGTGTGGCGTTCAGACATCAGATTTAAGGGAGCCGCCATGATTGAGTGTCCTACCCTGGAATCTTCTCGATGAGCCGCTGCACAGGAATGGCCAGCTGACCCAGGAAACGCTTGATGATTGGACGGCTTTTAGCAAACTTGTCTTTCACCTCAATGTACAGGATGTCCGTCATCAGCGCCACAAAGGTGTATTTCTGTGAGGAAGAATGGGAGGTGTGAGGAGGCGCTGGAGGGAGGCGCTGCGGCGTGCGGAGGAGACTCACCTCGCCGTGCCAGACGGGGTTGGTGGTGTTGGCGATAATGGCCGACCGTCGCTCCTGTCCGTGGTGGCTGAAGACCGGGAAGATGTTTCTCTTCCCAGGATGGATGGACATCTTCAGGTACGGGTCCGGATTGAAAAACATGCCTTTCTTCAAGCCAGTGGAGCGCAGATCTGCAACGAAACGACCTCAGACCATGAACCAGAGTCTACATCCTGGTTTCTAGAAACGTGGAGCTTCAGGAGAATGAAACCTAAACTGTCCCAACATGAGGTGCTTGAAATGAATGGAGTTAAATAAAGAGATCAAAATGCACGACTGTGAAGTTACACAGTCAACAACCAGCAGCAATAATCTGCCAAACATCTAAAGTCGTATTTCACCATATTATTCATTCACTCATAAATGTCACAGTTTCAAACTAAATGTTTAGTTTGCAAGCAAAATACTTATCTTCAAACTGAATAAGTTAGCAAGCTCAACATTTAAGTTGTTAACTATGCTGGAGCTATTTAGTAGCTTATTTAGCTCAATGCTAAACAGTTAGCTTGCAGCTAGCTAGTTTGAGGTTCTGAATATTTGGCTCCAAGCTAAATGTTTAGTGTGCTAACTACATGTTTAGTCTGAAACGGCCAACATGTCTAACTGAATGAGTGACAGGGTGCAGCTCTCCTCACCGGTTAGAGTGAAGCTGATGAGTTTCCGTGGATGTTCAACGCCGACCTGCTCTGCCAGACCCTCCACCTGCAGACACAGAGCAAACACACGCCGCTTCTGTTCAGGGTCGTGACCTTTGACCTCTAACCTGCTGGACCCTGACATGGAGCTCTGGGATTTCTCTGAGCTGGGTTGGATCTGCTGAATAAGCTTTTTCTTGTTTCAATTTGTTTTTACCTTTTTAATTCATTATTTTTTAAATTTTAATGTTTTTATTATTATTTTACATTTTCTTATTTAGTATTTATTTTTATATACGTTTTCTTTACTTGTTCACTTTTTTAAATGTAATTAGTTATAGAAGTTATTGAAGCATCAGAACAGCTCCTTTCCTACAGCTGTTAGCCTCCTGACACAAACTATAAGGACAACAACATACGGACTGTCCTCACATTCATACATAATCTGTTTATAATCTGTTTATAATCTGTATATAATCTGTAAATCTTATTTGCCAGTATCTATCTTATATTGTAACTCTACTAATACATATACAATCCATTCCTAACATTTCTGTATATTCTGTATATGTGCATATAGCTCCCATATTTTTATTTTTATCTATATTATATTTATACTGAACATTTTATTTTTATAACCACCTTTGTACACCTGTAAATACATATTTATAACCTGTATAGCACTTTTGGATAGATGCAAACTACATTTCGTTGCTTGTACTTGTGACGGTGCAATGACAATAAAGTTGAATTCTATTCTATTTTAATTTTCTTTCTTTTTAATTATTCACATTTTACATTTTTTAAAGTCCTTTTTTTCCATACATCTGTATATTTTGGGAATAATCTTCCCCTGGAAGGTGATGGATGGAGGTCATTCAGAAGGGTCAGTGATAACCTTTGACCTTTCTGTCTGTTCAAACTGAGTGATTATTTTGATTTGATTAAAGAACTGATATAAACTACGTGTAGTTTCTTGTAGTTATTATCGGTTAAACTAAAATGTTTAAAAATCATTTTAAACAGAAATGGGTTTTATAATTTGAACTTTTTTCTGAAGGTTAATTCTTAAGTCCTGGATGTTCATGAATTCAAACATGTTCCAGTATGAGCTGCTGGCTCCATGAACTGGTAACCAGTGAGGCTCATCCTGCAGGTTGTGATGGATCAGAACCGAGTCGGAACCCACCAGAACCGCCGGGTTCTTCACAGTGATGCAGGGCGTCGTCGCCCGCAGAGCTCCGCTCACTCCGTGGTAATACTTGAAGCAGATCCTGGTCTCCGCTGTGAGGAAGGACAAACATCATCATCATCATCAGTTCAGACATCCCAGCTTCCTGCTGACCGGATCTGACCCAGACCGACCCGGGTCCAAACTCACGCTCCAGGAAGTAGGGTCCGGGCTCCAGCCTCCAGACGATTTGGCCCCTCTGGGTCCCGTTGACGCCTCGGTTCTTGCAGTCCCACACGTTGGACGGACTGGTCTCATCTGGAAACACAGCGGTTATTTTTACCCCTCAGACATCTGCCGCCCAGCTGCAGCAGCCTGCAGCGCTGCAGCATGCAGCGCATTTTCTCTGCAGACTCGGCAATCCAAGCTCACGTTTACCTTTAATCAGTGAAATTCTGTCCAGAAATAACTTCCTGCAACCGCCGAGCAGAAGGACGAACTTCCTGGAGTTAAAAACACGGATGGGGGATTCCGCAGTACGTAGCACTTTTATACTCAGATTAATGAGGAGCCAAACCTGGAGCTGTGTCTGTGTGTGTGTGTGTGTGTGTGTGTGTGTGTGTGTGTGTGTGTGTGTGTGTGTGTGTGTGTGTGTGTGTGTGTGTGTGTGTGTGCGGGGTCGTTATTGAATGTCTGCTTAGTCGAGGAAAGAGGCGGCTATGAGACCCCGCTGCAGGTAATTAAGTTCTGGCAGTTTCTGATCAATATGAAGTCACCTTACGACCCGCCTGGCACAAACTCTTCTTCTGTGGTTTATTTTCTGCTTCACAGAACAAAGAAAACATCCAAAATGAGCCTCCAGCAAACAACCTTCCTTCCTGCTTCATTTCTAGTGAAACTACAAACACTTGGCAAAATCAGAAACACAGCAGAGCAGCATCTTAAACCAGATCAAACCATTTCTGGTGCAAATTAAATTTTAACATGAAGAACTGTTAACTAGCAGGTGAAGGACAAAAAACTAAGATCCAGGCACAATGGGAATAACTAAATAAAAATAACTAAAACTAAGAGAAACTTGATGAAGATCTAGAAAGAAAACAAATTTAAAACATAGAAGAGCAGAAACACAGCAGGGGAGCTCCAAGATAATAAATCGAAACTAATAGGAAACAGCAAATAAATAAACACCAAACTCTAAGGAAATAATAATAAAATGGGCGTCACTTCTGATGAGCTCCTGCTCAGACAGTGCTTGCTTACTGGGTGTATACTGGGATCAGTGGTATGGAAGTTTACAGCTAATCCAACTCAAATCCAACTTTTTCACAGCAGTCTGATTGGACTAATTCTGATATTTCAACCCAGATAAATCCGATCTGCTCCTGTTCCATAGCTACGTTCTTAGCTACATAGCTTTCAGGTCGTAAACTGTTCACTGAGAAGCCGAATCATTTAGAAACATGAACCACATAAAAAAATCAGAACTGAGCGTCAGAACCTGCTGTGGTCACAGTCATGGTGTTCTGACTGACCGGCTGTGTTGCTGTTTCATGATTTGGCACAAAACAACATGAAAATGTAGCTTCATTTTTAACGGGTTTGTCATAGCAGTAGTTAAATTCCTCTCAGTCTGCAGACTGGACCCACAGCAGGCAGGTTCTGCTGGTTCTACCGGGTTGGGGGTGTGAATACTTCTGCAGCTGTAAACCAAAGCAATGCTTGTGCTGACTGCGGAGACAACCCGGCGTTTGGAGTATAAAGTGTCCAGGAGGGGACATCCGGACTCAGCTCTTCCTCATGGGGAGAACTCTCAGCTGGTTCCGGTTCTGGATGCTGATCGCTGGATCGGGTTTCAGCAGCATGGACAGAACCGCCGAGTGGAATCGCCTCCTTCAGCGTCGGCTCGGTGAATCCCCGTCAAATTCACGTCTACAAGCAGGATTAGCCAACGCAGCCGCTGGGACGGACTGTGTGTCATTGTAATAAGGGTGTGTGTTGAAACGCGTGTTGACTCAGCCTCCAGGCTAACGCTTCAGCAGCTAATGCCTTGGCAGCTAACACCTCAGCAGCTAATGCCTTGGCAGCTAACACCTCAGCAGCTAACGCTTCAGCAGCTAACATCTCGGGAGCTAAAGCCTCAGCAGCTAACGCTTCAGCAGCTAACATCTCGGGAGCTAAAGCCTCAGCAGCTATCGCTTCAGCAGCTAATGCTTCTGCAGCTAACACCTCGGCAGCTAACGCTTCAGCAGCTAACGCTTCTGCAGCTAACACCTCGGCAGCTAACGCTTCAGCAGCTAACGCTTCTGCAGCTAACACTTTAGCAGCTAATACCTCAGCAGCTAATGCTTCAGCAGCTAACACTTCGGCAGCTAACACTTCAGCAGCTAATACCTCAGCAGCTAATGCTTCAGCAGCTAACACTTCGGCAGCTAACACTTCAGCAGCTAATGCCTCAGCAGCTAATACCTCAGCAGCTAATGCTTCAGCAGCTAACACCTCGGCAGCTAATGCTTCAGCAGCTAATGCTTCAGGAGCTAACACTTCAGCAGCTAACGCTTCAGTAGCTAACACCTCGGCAACTAATGCCTCAGCAGCTAATGCTTCAGCAGCTAACACTTCGGCAGCTAACGCTTCAGCAGCTAACACCTTGGCAGCTAATACCTCAGCAGCTAATGCTTCAGCAGCTAACACTTCGGCAGCTAACGCTTCAGCAGCTAATGCCTCAGCAGCTAATACCTCAGTAGCTAATGCTTCAGCAGCTAACACTTCAGCAGCTAACACTTCAGCAGCTAATACCTCAGCAGCTAATGCTTCAGCAGCTAACACCTCGGCAGCTAAAGCTTCAGCAGCTAATGCTTCAGGAGCTAACACTTCAGCAGCTAACGCTTCAGTAGCTAACTCCTCGGCAACTAATGCCTCAGTAGCTAATGCTTCAGCAGCTAACACTTCGGCAGCTAATGCTTCAGCAGCTAACACCTTGGCAGCTAATACCTCAGCAGCTAATGCTTCAGCAGCTAACACTTCGGCAGCTAACGCTTCAGCAGCTAATGCCTCAGCAGCTAATACCTCAGTAGCTAATGCTTCAGCAGCTAACACTTCAGCAGCTAACGCTTCAGCAGCTAACACCTTGGCAGCTAATGCCTTTGCAGCTAATGCTTCAGCTGCTAATGCTGGGGCCCCTCAGTGGAGCTGATTTTTTTTTTTTAGTAATAATTTTTATGTCATAATATCAAAAACACACAATTTCACTATGAAGTGATTTGGTTTTACAATAATATATATTTGATAATATTTGTAGAAATGATTATTTTATGGATAAAAAAAAAAGAATGCTCTTGGGGCCTCCTGGTGGCCGCGGTAGGTACTGCACACTTCGCCGGTATCATGAGCTGCTGTGCGATGAGCAGAGCATCCAAATGTCCAAAGCTCCGGTCAGAAGCTAAGTTAGCAAAACAATGTCTCAAAAAAGGACTTATCATTCAGGGAGGGAGAAAAGAAAGAGGAAGAATAGAAAAAATCCAAGATAAAGGTTTGTTTTAATGAGTCTTGGTGATGTAATGTAATGCAAAGATTAGTGAAGCTGCTAATAGAAATGAGCCTGATAGCGACCTGGAACGGTCGAGTTCAACAGCCAGACATTTAAGCTAGGGTCTTTGTGTGAGTTTAAACTTTAAATTAGTTGATTCTCCGATTGCAGTTTTCTGGCCGATCCCTGTTTACCGATATTTAAAAAGCCTGAGCTGCTGATTTTGGTTTTGGTTGATATGAATTTTTTTGTCTGAAATGTTGCTAAATATAGCAAGAAAGTCACTGAGTTTCCACAGTGGGTGAATATTGTTAACTGTAAAGGTTCAGACCTGGTGGGTCTGTCAGTCAAACCTCTCACTGCAGAGCAGGAGAGGACAGAGGCTGAGTTATAAAGATCAGCTTCACATGTAAGTATCAGCAGATCATGATCCGCCAAAATTAAGGAAATCGGTCCCAGAAATCGACTGGTGGATAAATCAGTTGGCCAATAAATGTATCCTATATTATACATGTATATAATGTAAACAGCCAGAGATGCAATCAGCTTATAGCAGGTGTGTGAATGATCCAATGATCGGACTGCTGACTGCAGCCGGTCCACATTGTTAGCAGAACTACAGGGCCCCAAAACCACATTTTGCTTAGGGCCCCATGGAGGCCTGGGCCGGTCCTGAGCAGTAATAATGAAAATTAATTCTGCTAATGCTAATGCGCTAAAGTAAATTAGTTTTAACCATTTCTCCAGAAATAAACTAAGTGATTTATATTCTTTAACATTTAAATTTAAGATTTAATTGGTAAATTTTCTTTGTAAAATGCAAACAATCATCATAGTTTGATTGTTGTGTTACCACAGCTACAATCTGATGCTGAGTTTAATCGTTTGTGTCAGTTTGTTCAAAAATACACCTCAGCCAATAAGAACCAGTGATTATTTTTAAGCGGCTAGAGGCAAAGTTCTCCACAGGAAGAGGGGCCCCCGAATTGGAGGCCCTGTCCCGGCTCTGGACTCACCAATGTGGTACAGCCCGATCCAGTCGGTGGCGTCCACCTCCTCCTTGATGTCCCAGGTGATGACCAGGTTCTGACCGCGGTTCAGCGTGTACTCCAGCGTGGACGCCGTGAGCGAGGAGCGGCTCTGCGAGGTCACCAGGTCGGTGTCGCTGTTGGCCCTCGTGAGCCCGACCGGCCCACCGATGATGGAGGCGGCGTCCACAGCCGCCCCGCCGCGCTCCGCCAGCGTCCGCAGGTTCTCTGGGCTCAGTGTGTGGCGCAGGTGAGGGCTGCGCCGGCGGGGGGCGGACAGGTGTTCGCGGCCTCCCACCGACAGGTTGGGGGGATTGTGGGAGCGGGTCCTGGGTGGGAGGACCGCGGTGGCGAGGGACGGACGCATGCTGGGCGGCGGCTCAGTCACAGACGTACAGAAGAAGAAGAAGAAGAAGGAGCGTCTGGACCAAACCTTAAAGCGCCGCTGCTGCCGGATCTGGATACTTGTGACTGTCTGACCCAAACCGAATGACTTCACAGACTGCCATGGTCACAGGTCAAAGGTCACAGGAGGGTCACAGGTCAGGTTCAGGAACCTCAGGGGAGCAGATAGGAAACCAAAGTTAGAATTAAATGACTCAAACAGTGAGCAGCCTGAGTCCAGCACAGTCCTGCTGCTGGTCTCCAACATGGCTGCCTGGCAACGAGTCGCTTAACACACTAAATATTTAACCTCAAGCTAATATTTAACTAGCTAAATATTAGTTGGAAGCAAAATATTTAGCTTGCAGCTAATATAAATACTGCTAATGTATAGCTAGCAAGCTAAATATTTAGGTTCAAACCAGTATGTAGCCATCTAAACATTTAGCTTGCTAACTAAATATTTGTTTGATGCTAAATATTTAGTTTTAAACTGAACTATATATTTAGCTCAGTGCTATATATTGAGCTTAAGCTAAAAAGAATCAAACATGGAGAAGCGGCATTCAGCTTCTCTGCTCAAATCTGGAACAAATTTCCAGAAAACTGCAAAACAGCCGAAACCCTGAGTTCCTTTAAATGAATGCTAACCTAAATAGAGCTGCTTCTGAACCATATAATGAATATAAAATATGTACAACTTTTCATTAGTTTAATTTATTTTGAAACTAAACTGTAATGTGAGTCCAACACTGAAGCTTGGTCCAAACCGGGTCACCAACAGAACCGGGATCCAATAGTGTTGATCAGAGGCCAAACTCCTCACTCTGCTATCTGGCAACAACTGAAGAATTTCACTTATTGTCTCTCACGTGACACATAAAACCTTTCAAATTAAAAGCGGGCAGCGGGTTTTATCTGGAATCGATGTGGCTGAACAGAACCGCCGACCCGGCACCTGCAGTACCGAGTTTCCACCGGGATGAATCAGAAGGAAAGCAGGACGTCCCTGACTCGACAAGATCGCACACACACACACACACACACACACACACACACCCACACACACACACACACACACACACACACACACACACACACACACACACACAGTGAAACCTCAGACAGGGATTTACGGGAGAATAAACCTCCATCCAGATGCAGGGCGCCGTAAATCCGGCTCACGTGGCCGACCCGGTCTGATTCTGGGTCTCCTCCCAGAAACCAGCTGCTGTGACGTTGCCATGGTAACGTAATGGCTCCACCGATGCTGGGCGAGATGCGGGGAGCGGACCGGACCGGCCTGCAGGTGGAGATCGGTGCGGACAGGTACAGAGGTTCTGCGCTGTAATCCCTCCTCCTGTCCGAACTGACCCGGATTACCGACCCGTTTCCAGGGAAACCGCCTCCAGCCTCCCAGAGAGGGGTCGTCAGAGGAACAGGTCCGGTTTCTGTGATTCTGAACCTTATGGATCCAAAACACGCTGCAGGAGGTCCAAAGGGCGGAGCGGGGCCATTTCTGGCTCCGACCCGAGTTCTGGAACAGAGTGAATCTGTCCGCTAGCAGAACAGATTCACCAATTTATCTTACAGAAAAATTATATCTTCTTCAAAAAGTATAAAGTGCAAAAAATAAAGTTTTTGGTTTTTCATCTGAATTTTGGAGCAGCTCAAACTCTGACCTGCTTTTACTCTAAAACCCAAATAATAAATCATCCAGACCGGTAGAACCCGGACCTGTCCTGATCAGTTTTCTACAAAAGAAAAATCTGTTTTCTTTATCTCAATAAAATAATCACTTTCACTTTATTATCGAGCAGATACAATAAAAAAGAAAACATTTTTTAAATATTTATAAATTTTGTTTCGCCTTGTGTTTTAACTGAAGGATTTTGTCAAAAAGTTTGTACAGCTGGCTGACCTTTGACCTCCATGTGGGTTCATTAGAGGACGTTTTTATCTCTTTTTTTGATGATTTAATGAGGATTCCAGACTGATTATTGCTCTGTTGTCTCTCCGTACCGGGCTGCACATCATTCATTCATTAATCATAAAATGATTGTTTCCCTTCTGCAGAGTTCAGATTCTGACAGACTGTCGGTTACGTCCACCTGAGTAAACTGTCTGGGCCGTTTCTCCTCTGAGTCACTGGATGAAGAAAAAACTGAAAATGTTTCAGAAACAGAAAAATCTGCAGATTTCCTTTTAATGCACAAAGTTTGATTTTATTGACATTTATTTATGCTCATTTTGTAAATGCTGCAGTGTTTTATAACGACACTGTATTTATGTTGAAATGTTGCCCAAAATGTTCCACAAAAAGAACCAATAACATATTTTATATATTATTTCGCATTCAGAAGAAAAATTTATTTTTCACTAAATTAATGTTTAAAACTTTTAAACTGTAAGCTGGATATTAGTGATTACAAAGAAAAAGTTTGACATTTAGTTCTATTTATTTATATTGTTATACTTTTATGACCTCATGCAATGAAACATAGTTTCAATGTAAGTTTTATGATATTAATCTGTTTAATGAACTCGCCCAAAGGAAACTAGCTTCAGCTAAATCTGGTGCAACTCAACTTTTATTCAGATTTTAAATAAACTAAAAAATAAAAATGTTAGTTCTTTAATAATAATATTTATTGTAGTAGATATTTTATCAAATATCTATTTTTTTGTCTAACGCTGATTGATCTGAAGATCTGGATCCAAAAACAACAATACATTTTCACACCTTGCTGGTTTTAAACATTTTAAATATTTCTGCTGGTTTTTGCTGAACAGATTTTATTTAATTGCCTGTTATGGTAAATATTCTGTCTTTAAATCCTTTTTCTCCGTTTATAAACAACCCTGCAGCTCCTCTGGACCAGCCATGTTTATCTGTGGGGAAATAAAACATATTTTTATGAATCTGTGATGTGAAACGAGCCGAGCTGAGGATGAGGATGAAGGTCTGATCCAGAGGAAGCTGCAGATCTGAAATGCTGCCTTTGCATCTTTAGTTTTCTTCAACTTTGATCAAAGATTTTAAAAGAAAACAAAGAAAACAGGATGAAGGCCTCATCATCATCATCAGTGTCTTTTACTGCAAACTGATCTGACTGCAGATCGATATGAAGCTGATTGACGACCAATCACAGGCCAGCCCCCCGCCCGCCCTTCCCGTCCTCCCCCCCCCCCCGGCCCCCAGCTGGAGGCCGAACCGAACCGAACCATGTCAGCAGAATCCGCTTTACATAACAACGCCGTCCCGCTCCGCCTGTGCGGGACGTGCGGGGACTGTGCGGGGTTACTGTGGGAATTCCCTACGTCATCGCCTCTCATGCAGCATGCGGAGCTTCAAGCGTGAAGCTGGACGGCATCCCGCATCGGTGCGGAGAACCGCTGCGGCTGTTTTACTGACACGCATCATCATCATCATCATCATCATGGTTACCTCTGTCCCTGCGCTGCGGGTCGATCACCGCACGAAGCTTACTTTTGACGCAGAGCTGCGGGTGAAGGAAGGATCCCCTCCTGCGGGTCCTGCGGGTCCGATCCAGGGAAAGCTCAGCCTCACCTTCCTCTCTCTCAGTGTGTGTGTGTTGTGTGTGTGTGTGTGTCTGCACCGGAGGCTGCTGTTTCTGCGACTCTCTCTCACTCTCTGCGCAGCTGCAGTCCGGCTGCAGAGCATGCGGCTCACCGGAGGATGGCGTCACCCGTCCGGCTCCGCATGGCCATGGGGAAAAACCCCGAAAGGGCGGGATTCACCCAACCTGTAGAACAACACAGACCCTTCCGGTTACATCTCTCATCATATTAAAATTAAAATATGTATGAAAGATGCAGCCACCGGACTGATGATCCAGTTTTCATAAATCCTGCAGATCAGAGAGTCACAGCAGGTCTAACGGTTTTCTAGAAACTTCATCCAGAATGTAGAAACTAAGTTTATCCTCTCATTCACTCATTTATGCTGACAGGAAGTTCTCCTGAACCGTCATGTCTCCAAAGCGGTAAGCACTGCTAGCTAAAACGTTAGCTAGGCAGGCTAATATCCAAACACAATAAACATTAGTTCCGCTAATGCAAAAGAGATACACAAAACAAACATATTTAGCAGATGCTAATGCTAAATAGCTACTCCAATACCTATTTAGAGGAAGCTAATGCTAAAATGCTAACTTCAATTAAAATTCTACTTAAAGACAATAAACTAATAAATTATGTAAATTTTGTTTTGACATAATTTACATTTCTATAACACATTAAATATTATACTTATATTCATATGTTGTTCTTGCTCTCTGTGTTTTACAGTTAAGGGGAAGCTAAGTGCGCCAAACAAGCACAGAGCGAAAAATTAGCTCTGCTGTTAGCATTAGCAGAAATGTGTCCAACACCGTATTCACCACAGCAACCAGTACCTCAGCATGTTCTCAGCCTGTGCTCCATCATGTCTGCCCACACAGAACCTGGCTTGAGAACCATAGACATAATATAAGGATAGACCCTCATGGACCGCTCTCGCCTATTGTCGCTGACGAGATTTAGGGCGGCCATCTTGGAGCGGTCCACCACTCCACTCAGCGTTATGTGTTTAGCAGCACAATGACGTATCAGCGCATTTAATCGATCATAACACACTTTTTTGTTACTGTAACCATATTCAAACATCTATCAAAGCTACATTTATAAACAATTGTATTTTTTAAGTATGTTTTTAATACATAGTTCATCATATTTAAATATGCTTAGTGGCTATAACAATAGAATAGGAATGGAATATTCTGATATCGATGTATGAAGAGCATATTACAAAGCACACAGCCGTTCATAATTTATTTAATACATCATTTAGTAATATCAATACATATTTATATAACTAAAACAATAAAGATTAATAATGGCAAAATAATGATTAATAGTGAATTATATATATATATATGTTTATGTTTTTCAGCTGACGAGTCCAAAATCCGATGTGAGATCCATCCGTGCTGCAGTGAATCCGTCTCTCTTTATAGATTTCTCCCTCTTCTTCCTCACATCGTGTCTTTAGGAAACTTTCAAAACAAAAGCAGAAGATTTAGGATGTATTTTACTTTTGACAGAGTGAAAGAATATAAATAATAGTCTTTACCACCTGTGTAAACTTTGCCGATGAATGTTATAACACATAATATAAGTTTTATAATATGTGTTATATTGTTTCATTTCTAATATAGGCCCTTGTGTCAGATAATCTAAGTCAGTGTTAGAGAATAATTAATTTTTTTATATTAACAGAATCTCAGTTAGCCTTCATAGCGGGGCTGAACCCGTATGTGGCGACACTAGATGGAAATTCAGATTTTGTGGAAGTTTAATTTTAGTAAATTGCTCAACAAAGCCACCCTGGGAATTTCACCCAGAGAATATTACCTCTTGTTTAAGGCACACAGGTTCAGTCATGCATAGATTAAAACATCTGAAACCATTTCAAAATTATAAAAAAACGTTTATTAAATTCTTTTGAAAAATGTTTTTAAAACCAATTTCTTTTTAAAAATTAAACTAAAGAAATCAAAGGAAATCAAAGAAAATAAAAGAACTGCAGCAGTTGAGGTTACCGACCGGAGGGGGCGCTATGGGGACGACATCCACCAAACACAGCAAATAAAAAAAAAACCCTTTAACACCAGACGCAGTGAGACAAGCCAAACTCCAGAATCACAGCACGAAGAAGAGGAAGACACCGTCACCACACCAACACCGCCACCGGACCTCAGCAACTGCAAACAAAAAACAGTTAACCAATATAACAATATCAGCCCGACTAAATAAACAAAAGGGCTGTGAACAAAAGTAAAAAAATAAAAGTCAGACAATACAAGTTAAAACATTAAGACCAGGCGTGGCCCTGCCACAGCGGGAGATGAAACGGGCGCGCCGATGCCACACCCCAAACTCCGCTCCAATCAGGGCGGATAGCGCCGCCACAGTCCAATTTGAGAACAATTGTGCAGAAATCCGGAAGATTTACGTAGCCGGTGCAGAACAAAGCCGAACAGATCCGGGAAAAGAACGCAGACAGAGCAGCAATGGGTCAACTGTGGGGAACCTATAAAAAAAATGTATCACCGTTTTAAATAAAACAAGAAACTGGAGCTTAGATGAGTGTTAATTTCTTACCTGCTGATCCACAAAACATGCACACACACTCACAGACCGAGGAAGAAAAGGAACGCAGCGCAGTGGCGTTTTACCTACGATCACACTTCAGTTTAGATTTTCTGACCAAGATCAGCTAAAGTGCAGGGAGAGAGACCAGAACATCAGCGCAACATGCACCAGCCAGCGACTTGTTGCTTTCTGCTGCCAGAGTCCACCAGACACGAACCACACAGTGGGAGAACAAAGACGACACATCCTGAATGAACCCCGCAGCTACCTTATACACCACGCCCACTTCAAGAACCGGAACTTCTCACCTGGAAACTATTTGTGTGAAATTATGTATATTTCTATACCACTACATTCATTACACCAAGCACTGTAGCTAATATTAGCTGGTATCTCGCCGGTGGACATAAATACAGTAAAGTCATATTCTAATCACAATATATACACAATAATATGTCCATCTTACTTGTGAAATGTTGTCTGTGGAGCCCTCACATCAATAATCCATAGATCCGAACAACAATATCCCTCAGTGCTGAGGCATCTTCTGCTGTTTTGGTTGAGCGAAGTAGGAGGGTATACCGCTCCAAGATGGCCGCCGTATTTCCTGCGCCGGAGCGGCCAATGCGGGGTCTACCCTTATATTATGTCTATGTTGAGAAGGACCTCGAGGCAGCAAACAGGAAGGGGCAGGACGGACCGCTGTCAGTCTCTTACCTTATTTGGAAATGGGACCATTACACTCCGGAAGTGAAGGGGGCGCTATTTCCTATATTAACCGTGGTCTCCCGTTTTAATTTTCTTTTGAAATCTATGATAAAGCTTCATCGTTAGGAAGGAGTTTCACTCTCAGCATGTATTTGAACTTCTTTTATTTACTTCAGCGCAGCTCACAGTTTAACAATTTCTGTCGCTTTCTGTGTACTTCTAAATCTGCTCCTTTTTAGCATCTTTTCGGGCCTACTACTGCCTCTAGTGGCATGCGAGTGGTAGCACAACTAATATAAATACGTTACTAAATCAGAATACCAAAGTCTTTATTATTCATTATTAATTCTGGCATAACTGGAACCGCAAAAGATAAAGTTTCTCACAAAACACCATACCTTTTAATTTTCTTAATGAAGCAGAGCTAATTAAATGACAATACCTGAAAGTGGTTCCAGTTTCACTCATTGGCCAACCTGTTGAAACTATGGCAAATTTTAAATACCTTGGATCATTCCTGGACAGTCAGCTCCATTTTGCTGAAAAAACTGACTACATTTTTTAAGAAACGTCACTCTATCTTTTAAGAAGACCCAGTGATCTTGGGGTTACCTAAGATCACTCTAAACCTCTTGTTAGTTAGAGGTAACATTAGCTAACATTACCTCTAGTTAAGCAATGTTAACATTTTAACAAAGTTTAAATGTTAAAACTATATACTGGAGCTACAGTATATAGATATTTATAATGTATAAAAGTATTGTCATTTAATTAGCTCTACATCCTTAAGAAAAATATGGTATTTTAGAAAATAATGTATCTTTCACTTTGCCAGCAATGGCAAAATTAATAAAGATTTTGTGGTATTCTCGTTTAGTGACGTAATTATATTAGTTATGTTACCACCTGCGCGCCACTAGAGGCCCAAAAAGATTTGACGAAGAAGCAGATTCAGAAGTTTTTTTGTTTTGATTATATAAACATACAATCGGCTCCATAAAGGTATCGTAATGTATAAGATCACAGAACAAAGAGTCAGAGCCAAACAACCAAAAAAATAAAAATAAATGATACATAAAATGAAAAATAAAACATAAAACAGGGCAGTATATTAAAGTAAGAAACTTTTCAAAAACTGGACAACTTAAACACATTTTAGTTTACTAGACAAAGATTTATAAAACAAGTTTAAATCATTTATCCACTGTCTAAAGTTAGGAATGGTTTTAGAAAAGCAACATTTGTGTATATGAAATTTAGCTAACAATAAAACATTATTTATTCCATAGTCAATGAAGTGATCAATGATGAAAATATCAAATTTAACATCTTGTTTGGTTATATCTGTATACCATGGCTGAGAATAAACTGATGAGGATCTTGCCAAAAAGACTGAACCATTTCACACATGAAAAACCGGCGATTTAAATCTTCAGTAACTTTCACAGAATCCACATCCATTTTAAACCTGTGTGTCAGGAATTGTTAGTTGGATAAATTTTGTTTAACATTTTAAATTGCATATTTTTTATTTTGGAAGGAAGTGGAAAACAAATATTTTGATCAAGTCTTTTTGATTTGTTCTTTGTTAAAGTCTCTAAGGATATACTCTCTTTTAAGCACATCTGTGGCACAATGAAATGAAATGAAATTTTATTCGAACATGATACAAATATAAAAATAAAATAGTGCACAGTAACAAGAAGTGCATAAATAACTGAATAAGCGGCTTCTTATAAACTTATTGCATTTGACATCACAAAAAACATTTTCAATCAAAAGAGTCGTTAAACGAGGACAAACCTTAGAATACATTAAATCTTGTCTGACCATGGATACAAGCTGACAAGGGAAGACTGACGATTTTTTTTTTTGTATTTTGCCTGGTTACAATATAATTGAAATTTATCTCAAAACTCAGAATGCTGTAATATGTTACCATTTGCATCCAAAAAGTGAGCAACAGCCCACACACCTTTACAAAACCAATTCTCGATAAAAAAATAATTTTCTATTGATCAAAATATATCTATTGTTCCATATTGGAGTGTTGTGTGGAGAGAAGGTGTGTTTGAAGATGAGCTTCCAATACAGAAGAGCCTGTTGAAGCAGATTTTGAAGTACACAGAAAGCAACAGAAATTGTTAAAAACTGTGAGCTGTGCTGAAGTAAATAAGAGAGAAGTTCAAATACATGCTGAGAGAGAAACTCCTTCCCACAGATGAAGCTATCACAGATTTCAAAAGAAAATTAAACGGGAGACCGCAGATAATATAGGAAATAGCGCCCCCTTCACTTCCGGAGTGCAATGGTCCCATTTCCAAAGGTCTGAGACCGACAGTGGTCCGTCCCGCCCCTTTCTGTTTGCTGCAGGTGTAACCTAGGCATTCAAGTACAGCAAGAGTTTTGCATAAAAATACAAAACTACACAAAAGCATAAAATCAAATCTCATCAATTCTCTTGAAGAAAAAGAAGCTGAAGTGCTGAAGGTGTGCTTGACTTAACTGGGTCAGAACTGATTAACTGAGAACTTAGTGGGAAATTCTGCAGAACTCCGCATTTCCGACGCTTACAAAGCTCTCAGGTATTTACAGAAGACTCTCGCTTCAGGTGGATATTTACAAAAGTATTTGTGAAGCAGAAGTTGGTGTTTGTTCTTTTTACCAGATCACACAGACACAGACAGAGGCACTGCTGCAGATTACAAACAGTTTATTGAATTCACAAATGTTTCATGAGCAAAAATAGTCAGTTTATTTTATTATACCAAGTGACCACCACACTAAAAGTGGAAGTCTAGGCTGGCTCTGGAATCCTTAAAGCTGAAAAATAATTAAAACCCAATTAGAAAAAAAATTGACTGTTTGGGGGAGGAATAATAATAAAGAAAACACAAATACAACTAAATGCACCCAAGTGTTCCCCAACAAAAGCACACTCACAAAAATCCCTAGTGAATACAAAGGAAAAGAAAAAAAGTCCCCTTCCACTGGTCTCCTCAGTCTGAATGAAACAGCCTATAGGACCCAGGGACAGCAGAGGTCCAGTTTAAAACAAGTCAGCGGGCTGCAGTAGGAAGTTCCTTCCCCTAAAGAAAACCCCAAAAAAGAAGTTTTTAATCAACAACAACCATCTAAAAATAAGTAAACTGAAAAAAAATTGAAATTGAAACAAATCAAAAACTTAAACAGTAGCAGGCCAACCACACAAAAGAAATCAAGTTAGACGAGAACATTAACCAGCCAGATAAATAAGAAACGGCCCTTACCTTCTCTACAGTGAAACCAGCAAATGTTGCTCTTGACGTCACTCTCTAAAGTGCGTTTTCTACAACAATCAGTGGCGGAAGAACTGGGACTCCTTTTTTGTCATCAACCTTATTATACTTCTTGCTAAACTTTTTATACATAAATGCAAGTTTAGCAATAGCAAACCTTTATTCTCTATCTTTATTACAGAATTGAATATGTACATTAATCTCATTGAGTCTTCTGATAACCTAAAAGCCATAAAAATGGTACATTTGTTACGCAAATTTAATATTCTTTAACTCTCCCCAAATGACTTTCTTGACACCGTTTCTCTTTGTTTTTGTTTTTTTTTAAATCCCCCTGGCATACATATATTTTTTTTTGCTCTTATGTTGTTTTTTTCTTTAATTTTTTGCCTTTCACCATGCTATTTTATTGTATTTTGCTGTTATCCGTTTGTTCTATTCTTTCGTTGATGTACAATGCTATTGTTTTAAAGATTACTAATAAAGACTTATTTAAAAAAACAATCAGTGTCGGAATCAGACATAAATTCTAAACTCACTTCACGGTCGATGTTAAACATGCCTCTGCACGAGTCATCGGCCTGCATCTGATCACCTCAGCGATCTACCCGCTTTTAAATGTAAATGCTGATTACCTGTCTCCTCAACGAGCCAGCTGCGCTCACAGCGTCTTCCATATATGGACAAGAGGAAGAGGGCGCAGCAGCACACCTTTGGGGGAGCAATATGCCCCACCTACCTACATACATACATACACACACCGAACGTTACTGCAGAATGTTCAGTTTAAGGTGGAGTGACGTTAACTTCAAATATTTACAACGTTTTTGGTTAAACTTCATTAAAATAAATATTTTTTGACGCCTTTCAGCTGCCAGTAGGAAACAGCTGAAGCCTTCAGGATCAGAAAGCAGGCAGCTTACTGCAGGGAAATACCGCCCCAACAGGCTATAGGTCGGTACTGCATTTTTTTTTTTTTTTTTTTTTTCTTTTTGTTTGTTTTAAATTCCAACATTGAAATACTTCATATTTTATTCTGGTTCAGATTAATGCGAATTAAATACTATGAAGTGATTATAAATCTCTGATGTGTTTGTTGTGAACTGGCTCCGTATTAAATCTAAACTCGAACAATTTTTAATAAAGAAAAAACAGAAATGGGAATTATTTTCTCAGTTTTAATCAAACATTTGTTCCAAAAGTCCCATTTACAGATAAATCAAATAAAAATATGATGAATATAAAAACATCAAGCAGTTTTCACCCAAACCTGAGAATTAAAGACTCTTCAGAGATCAGAGGCCCAACCGGAACATCTGGACCTCCTCAGTCAGCTGCGTGGCACATCAGCACATTTAGGATGAATGAAGCTGGATTTCTGCTTCAGCATCAGGCTGGAGAGCCCACGACAGCACCCCGGTCGTAAACCACAGTTACCATGGCAACCATGGTGGGTGGCCGCCTCCGGAACCGCCTCTATGTTTCTGCACATTCACACCCAAAACTGAGGCGTCAGATCCAATCAGAGCGTTGGGAAAACCTCCAGCAGGTGACGCTGTCTCAGAAGAGCGACGTCTCACGGAGTAAACAGGTTTTTACAGGTAGTAGTGGGCACCGCGAGCTAAATGGTTAGCCATGCTGAGCCAGGTTAGCACTAACATTACTTCCACTGATGCTAACGCGCCACGCCAACATGGTATTTAGCTAAACGTATTAGCCGAATGTGCATAGCTATTAGCTACGCATAGCTAATAGTGCTAAAGTAAAGCTAAATCGCTAAAGTCAACCCTGTTGATGCTTTAAGAAGCTGAAAGTTTACCAAGCAGCCAACTAAATTATTACTTCAGAAGTTTACTGGAAAATTAAATTCAGGGGAGACTAAATACACGAAACATTTTTCAAAAGGTGTTAAGCGAAATATTTGCTCCACTATTATCAAATTAGTGGAAATGTGCCTACCACTTAAGGGCTCATCATTATCATGTCAGGAATAAAAGGAAAACAATCCGTTTAGAGAGGGCAGAACGTGGTATCGGATCTGAAGCGGTTGCCGTGGTAACAGAAATATGCGCACAGACAGAGAGGCTGCATGCTGTCGCAGGCTCTTCAGCCATCTTCAGCTGAGGCTTCAACCGAGCTCAGATTCAAACCCGTTGCCATGGAAACGACTGGTCTGAACCAGTATCTCAAGCAGGACAGAAAGAACCAAAATGTGAAACTTTTCCTTCCAGAGAAACACGGTAGAACGTGAGCCTCGGTCCGTGGCTAACGATGAACTCAGTTCAGCTTTTTAGTTACATTTGAAGTCATTTAGTTGTAAATGTCGTCCAGGCATGATGCTGCCAAGCCTCTGATTTCAGAAACATTCAATCATCTTTCTCTGCAAACCAGACAAAATATTACAAACTGTCCCTCTAATCTCAGGTTATTACAGTCAAACGGCTGCTTTATGATTAGAAAACACCCGGCACATTTAAAACACACTGTAAAAACCTCTCTGTAGATTTAAGCTCAAAATATCCTAAAACATCAAACCAGAGAATAAAAATCTTCCATTTCTATTCCAATTTGCCTCCGGTGAGCCGAACGGCTGGAAGGACGAAGACACAGTGAACACGGGTACAAGTCAAGAGTCTCCAAAACATAATTCTGATTTTACTAATCTCTTCTACGAGGTCGGCGCACATTTACGATGAGGCACGAAAACTGCACGAGAAAAGCCAAAGTCACGAGTTTCCACACATTCAGTTCACAATCACTAACCCACAGGGCATGGCAGCGCTCACTGGGCCTAGTCAAATCATCCACTTATTACAACGGCAGACACAGAGGCTTCCCACTGGGAGCCACATGTAAACACTGGAACCAGTGAAGTCCACTTCCAGTCGCTGGTCGGCTGCTGCAGCAGGTGGAGTTTCCACCGACAGGCAGGAGTGAAGCAGGAAGGCACAGCGGCGCCGAGCGGAGGAAACATGGCCGACAGAGCCCAACGCCAAACCGCTCGCATCGTTTTAAACAGAGTTGCAGCTTACATTCAGGTTTTCAATTTCAACATTTTCACATTTCTACATTTTCAAAAGTTTGTAAATTTTTACATTTATAAGAATTTTTTTATTTCAAAATTTCTACATTTTTAAATGTCACATTTTAAATAATTTAAATTTTAAAATGAATTACATTTTTAAAATGTTTTTTACATTTTTAAAAAGTCAATATTTTAAAAATTTCCGTGTTGAAATATTAAAAATCTATTAGATTTTAAATTCATAAATTTAAGAGCTTCAAACTTTTCAAAATGGGTTCTTTACTTATTTATTAATGTTTTTTAAAAAATTGTTTTTGATTTTTTTTTCTTTTTGTAACTCAACCGTCAACATTTAAACATTTCTAATTTCTGCATCTTAATGTTGAAAATGTTAAAATTGAATTTTATGATCTGATTCACCGTTTTATCAGTTTGAATATAAAGGAATAAAATCACTTTTGGCAACAAAAACAGAAAAGTTCAGAAAACCCACAAAGCATCAACTTCCTGTTTTCAGCTTAAAATACAGGAAGCTCTTCACAATCGAAGCAATAAAAAAATCATTTCCATCCCTGCTTGGTTTCAGCAGAAGCAGGTCCACATCACACAGAACCGAGCCAGCAGCGAACCAGATCGAGCGGTTCTGGACCGGGTTCATTTCAATCACCAATAAATAATCAGTCAATAAATCAGCGATGCTGATTGTTTACCATTAGATGCAATAAGGCAGCAGAGTAGGACCTTTTGGGTCGGTTCTGATGGTCTCCATGGCAACCAGAAACACTGAGAGGAAAATATAACAACCAGGATCCAGAACCAGAACAGAAACATGAAGATGGGATGAAAAAGGCTTTTATTCTGAAGGGTCACCATCAGGCTGAAGGAAGTGGTGGTTGTTCTGGCAGCAGAGTGAGGTCCTGACCTTTGACCCTGTCCTCTGGTCTGAGCTGATCGGGTCAGGCAACGACATGGTGGTGGCAGCGTCATGCTGCAGGTTCCACCTCTGAACCATCAGCTGAACAGCTGGAACCCGGCTGACGTCGACCTTTAACCCTTTGGAGGTTTGTGAAAGCCCAACAAGGGGCGGGGCCATCTGCGAGGCCACCGACCCGGAAGAGGAGAATATGTTTCAATTCAGGTTCTGAAGAATTTTTTTGAACTTTTGGCTTCCTAACCGCCGCCTCAGAGCTTGTCCCACAACCAGAACCCTGACATGAACCCAGGAACAAACCAGACCTCTGTAACCCCACCCTGCTGCTCTGCCCCGTCCTCATCAGAACAGCGCCCCCTGCTGACTCCTTGAAGGCAGAGCGATAAGGCAGACGACGCGGCAGGACATCCGGACGGCGGGCGGGTCGGTTCCTGGGCCATCAGAGGACGCAGCAGACGCCCAGGGGGACCAGCACCACCAACAGGAAGTAGACAATTCTGTACAGGTGGAGTGAAGAAAAGGTTGCCATGGTGACAGCCAATGGGAGCGGGAGGCAGGAGACGACAGGCAGCAGTCGGCTGCAAGACAGGAAGGAGGAAGTTTAAAACCAGGAAGTGTCAGATCTGCTGAAGATGAAATAAATCTATAGAATATTTATTTTATCTAATCTTTAAATAAAATTTAGATAAATAAACACGTGAATGTTGTGGCCTAAGATAGACATAAACCATAAAAAGCAAATTAACTCAAAAATGCTGCAACCACAGGAAATAAAAACAGGAAGATTAAAATCCTGTGAACTCGCTCCACAAAGTGTTAGTCCTCCAGGCCACTAGGTGGAGTCTGGACTCACTAATATTAGCTGCGTAAATATGCTGCTGTTTAAATATAAAAGAAAGTATAATCCATCTTTTCTTCCTTCCTCAAACTTTTCCTCTCTGCTGCTCAGCTCCCCCTGGTGGTCTGGAGGAATAATGTTTACTGGAGCCAGATTGCAGCGTTTTCCTGTTGCACCTGTTTTTAGTTTTGGTTTTTCTTGGAGTCAGCATCATTCATGTGTTTGCAGGTTGTTTTGGAGCAGACGGTATCGCACTAATAATATTCAGCATAATAATTACATAGCTACTTTGTGAATTTTTGGTAAAATATCACATTTACTGAGCTGCTGTGTGAAAATAATTTAGCAGCAGATTTTTGAAGGCCACCTGGATCCAGATCCTGTCGACTGTCTCACCTGTTGCTGAGATGCAGCGTGTTGCAATTGATGAGCAGCAGGGAGACGCAGACCAGAGGCATGGAGTGAACCCAGCAGGGATCCGGGTCCAGCCGGGTGCAGAACCTGTTCAGAACCAGAAGGCCATGAGACCTGGGCCAGGCGGGTGCTCTGCTCCCTACGGCGCGGCGCGGCGCTACCTCAGGCTGCGGCTCCAGTGGAGCAGCGACGGTGCGCTGAGCACGGCGGGCAGCAGCAGCAGCGTCGCCAGGCTGAGGTGCAGCTGCAGGTCGTCCCTCACTTCCTGCAGGGCGCCCTCTGACAGCAGGCCGCGCTCGCCGGCCTCCGGCGCCCCGTTGGCAGCCGGTTTCTGTTTCCGTGGCGCCTGGAGGGACGGAGAGCGGGTTCTGGTTTCAGGCCAAATGGAACCGGGAAGACGAGTTCTGCTGGATCTTACCAGGTTCAACATGTGGCTCAGAGATCGCTCCGTCATCTGCAGCCGGAGAACCTGAAGGCAACACGGACTGAAAGTAAGTACACCCCCTGACTGACAAAACAACCAGCAGATGATTTTATTAGCCGAACCTCCAGCTGGAGCAGCGAAGGAGAGGAAACATAAAACTATTAGAAGAAATATGAACGACAAATGGAAAGAAATAAAACAAAAACAAGAGTGAAGATAATAAAATCTAAAAAACAAAAATTCTATATAAAAAAAATCAAATAAGAAATTTGTTGTGAATGTATAATTAAAACATTTTTAAAAAATAGACTGGAAAAAATAAATACAACACAAATTTAAAAAATACATAAAATTAAATAAAGACTGAAAAAAACAACAATGATTTGGGTCAGAACCGCTGCTGGAGGTTCTACAGGGACGGACCAGGAAGTACCGAGTTTAACAGGTTCTGATCCGGTTAACGACGGCCTGGAATGAGTGTGGCTGTATCTGTGCGTGTGTGTGTGTGCTTCACCCGGTTCAGGTGCAGCAGGCTGGCGGCGGCGATGGCCAGAGCGCCGCAGGAAGTGGATCCGGCCGCCGCCAGGCAGACGGCCAGGAGGAGGCGGGTCCGGAGCCGCAGCGTCCCGGCGCCTCTGGAGACGGACGGCCTGCGGAGGAACGGCCCATCGTCAGGGGAGAGTTCAGAGGGAACCGGGTTCTGACCCGACCCGGCGGTTACCTGTGCAGCGGCGCCAGCAGCAGTGAGGCGAGCCGGACCAGCAGGCGCAGCAGAGCGCTGGCCCAGAACGCCACGGCGGCCCCCAGCACGTACAGCAGCGGCGCCAGCAGGTGGCGCCACTCCTCCCCTGACTCCACCCACTCAGGAAGCGCCTCGTCAGGCGGGGTGGGGGGCAGGACGTCCTCCGGGGGGAGGAGGCCCCGACAGCAGCTGGAGAACAACAGAACCGTGACGTGACCCAGAATGACCCAGGGGGCGGGGCCTAGAGGGAGGGGCTCAGGCTCACCTGAGGAGGATGTGCAGCAGGTAAAGAGGAAGGTTGACCTTGTGCAGCTGCAGCGCCCCGCCCACTGCCTCGCTCATGTCTGCTGCTCGGCCCGACGCCAGGATGGAGGACAGCTGCCCCCCGCAGGCCAAGAGCAGCGCTACAGACGTGTAGACCGGAACCAGCGGACCGCAGAACCGCAGGACCTGGAACCGCAGCACAACTCCTGTTGCCTGGCAACGAGAAACCAGCAACTTCTGTCTGGATGAGCAAAAGCTGGACTTACCTGTCCCAGCACCTTGGGGAAGGAGGTTCTGACCGACACCTGGAGGGGAGGAAACATTCTGGATCGATCACACTCTGATGTGGGACTCCTCTGACAGCTTATATAACAGTCAGGGTTGCAAACTGCTAATTTGGGATTAGCAATCCAGAGTCACCAGGCTGCAGGCTGAAAGCAAAGCTCAGTGCTGTACCTTGTACTGACAGTTGGGGGCGGTGTGGAGCTGCAGCAGCACACTGGAGCCGTTGTCAGGACGACTGGTGTGAAGCATCCCTGAGATCTCTGTGGCAGACGGCGCGCTGGCAGACGGATCAAACCGGGTCAGAACCAACAGCAGGAAACTGAAAGCAGCTGGAATGAGGAAGAGTCACCTGGCTGTGGTGAAGGAATCCTCCCGGAACCAGGGGACCCGCATCCGGTACACACCGGGCAGCCTGTCTGCGCGCACACACACACACACACACACACACACACACACACACACACACTGGGATCATCGCTCCATGTCACAGGAAGTTGATCCACTCATACAGGAAGTGCCTACCTCTGGTTCCTCTGCAGTGACTCACCACGCTGATCCGGAAGGCCTGGTAGACCTGGACACAAAGATGCGTTTGAGGCCTGTAGGCAGCGTAGGAGAAAACAATGGCGCTGTGGAAATGGCTACCTGGTGGAAGTACAGCAGCTGGATGTTGTGAAGAAGTCCAGAGGAGTTCACTGTGACGTCACTGGCTTGAAAACCTGCAGAACCAGAACCACCAGAATTAATCAGCTTTAATAACAGCTATTAACTCTTCTTATATAGTTTAAATAAACACCTTGTTTTCCTGTCAATCAGGTTATATTCAAGATTGCCCCATCATTAGTGTAAATTTATCTGTGATGCTAATTAGCAACACCAGGCACTTAAGGAATAAAACTGACTTTTATCCTTGTAAACTCATTATATTATTGGTGCTGCCGTTGCTCCAACAAGACTTAGTTAAAATGTGTTTTTGAGCAGCTGTTGCTTTTGATTGAGTTTCAGTCTCACCGAAGGACAGGACATGAGGCACAGAGACGGGCCGGGTCAGAGATTCTTCTCTCTGCCACTCACACTCCACCGTGAACTGAAGGAAGAAACACTTGTTGTTAAAAAGAGCCTCAGACCAGGTCAGAACCGCCAGTGACCCGGTTCGGGGGAAGGACGACCTGACCTGTTTGCTGTTGAGGTTGGAGGCAGAAACGACCAGATGAGTGAAGGAGGACAAGTCGGCCAGACTCAGAACCAGAACCTGAGGGAAGAGACGGGTTCTCATTACAACCCGAGCAGAACCGGGCCAAACCGTGCCGGTTCTGCTCAGGTCACCTTATAAGCTGGCAGCAGCTCGGTTCCCATGGACAGGTCCACGGCGTGGCCGCTGAGGACAGAGACAGAGACAGGCTGCTCATCCCACACATCAGAGCGGCTCAAACGTCTCAATAATTCAAGATGGCGGTGTTTACCAGGAGGAGGCGTTGCCATGGAGACAGCCGAAAACCCAGCTGCTCATCTCCTGTTGGACAACAACCACACATTTTACCAATGATTTAAAGGGACAGAAATGCTAAAATCCACCTTGTTTTCACATCACTGAGCAAAGAGAAAACGTTTTTTCACAGGATTTCAACCAAAGTAAAAATAAAAGTTTTATGATCAGCAGAGGGAAGCAGTTCAGAAAAGCTGCAGCAGCATTTTGTATTAAAACTGCAGCTGGGAGGAGTTTCCATCAGGATCATCGAGACGAGAGCACAGAGGAAACGCTCTGGTGGGCGGAGCCACAAATCCACTGGGTCATTAATCAGCATAAAACAATCAGGCCGCCATTTTGTTTTAAAGCAGGACTGAGCTCTGACTTCAGATCAACTCCCAAACAGGGGAACTGAAATTAAAGATTGATATATTTTCAAAAACTGTCATTTGCATTTTCTTTTAAAAAAGAAAATATAATTAATTTAAATCAGAAACCAGATATGAAAAATCCAGAGCAGCAGAAAATCAACAATTCTGTTCAGGAAAACCATCGAGACCTGGAGATAAACTGGGATCATAAAGTAGGAAGAAAGGCGGGGCCACCCTGTCCAGATGCTCCGCCCACTTTCTGAGACTCCACCCCCAAACACGACAGGAAGTTAATATTTTATTTTAATTTGTATTTTTAACAAACTTTTTGGCCCCAGTTTAACTCCAAATATATGAGCCTGTGGTCACATCAGAACCAGATCAGAAACCCGGTGAGAAGCTGGGATTGGTTCTGAAGGATCCGGTGAAGGAACAGCAGCCAGTAAACTGTGGAGCGACAGACCGTCAGTCGAATCGGGTACGGAAGTGACGAGAAAGCAGGACCAGGACCGGGACCATTTCCTCTGCTGATGACAGAAAGGGCCCACCTATCTGGATGCTGTGGGTCGGCAGAACCTCAGGACGAAGTTCTGGAGTTGTGAGCAGAACCCACCAGGTTGTTGCTGCGGCAGTAGAAATGACTGTAGGCGTTCCGCCGACTGGGCAGAGCAAACAGGAAGTACTTCAGTTGTCCTTCCTGTCAGACAGAGCAGAGTGTCACTCCAGAACTTCAGAACCACCTGGTGGACCTTCTGTCTGCCCGGAGGAGGTTCTATTGGTACCTTCGGGGTTCTGTAGGACAGACGTAGAGAGTTCACTTCACTCCAGGCTTCAGGAACATCTGGACAACAAGGGAGCAGAACTCAGATCAGTAACACGGTCAGAACCAGAACCACAATATGCCAATTGACTCGCTGATAAGGAGCCCCCTGCCACTAGACGGCTCCCAGTGCCACTATAGAGCGCCCCCTACCGCTAGACGGCGCCCCCTACCGCTAGACGGCGCCCCCTACCAATAGACGGCGCCCCCTGCCGCTAGACGGCGCCCCCTGCCGCTAGACGGCGCCCCCTGCCAATAGACGGCGCCCCCTACCGCTAGACGGCGCCCCCTACCAATAGACGGCGCCCCCTGCCGCTAGACGGCGCCCCCTGCCGCTAGACGGCGCCCCCTACCGCTAGACGGCGCCCCCTACCGCTAGACGGCGCCCCCTGCCAATAGACGGCGCCCCCTGCCAATAGACGGCGCCCCCTGCCAATAGACGGCGCCCCCTGCCAATAGACGGCGCCCCCTACCAATAGACGGCGCCCCCTACCAATAGACGGCGCCCCCTGCCAATAGACGGCGCCCCCTACCAATAGACGGCGCCCCCTACCAATAGACGGCGCCCCCTGCCAATAGACGGCGCCCCCTGCCGCTAGACGGCGCCCCCTACCAATAGACGGCGCCCCCTACCAATAGACGGCGCCCCCTACCAATAGACGGCGCCCCCTACCAATAGACGGCGCCCCCTACCAATAGACGGCGCCCCCTACCAATAGACGGCGCCCCCTGCCAATAGACGGCGCCCCCTGCCAATAGACGGCGCCCCCTGCCGCTAGACGGCGCCCCCTACCAATAGACGGCGCCCCCTACCAATAGACGGCGCCCCCTACCAATAGACGGCGCCCCCTGCCAATAGACGGCGCCCCCTGCCAATAGACGGCGCCCCCTGCCGCTAGACGGCGCTGCCCTCAGATTAAAGATCCGTTCTCTCACCTAGGATGGGGACGGATGTGTCCTTGACGTCTCTCAGTGTCCTGACGGGGTGTCTGATGAAGTGATGGTACAGGACGCTCCGTCTCCTCTCTGGATCATCTGTGAACTGTTGGACATTGGATCAGCTGTGAGGACACCATGACAACACCTTGACGACAGAGATCTCCATGACAACAAGCAGCTGAGGTGTTCAGACCTGTCCAGTTTGGGCATCGATGAGGTCAAAGAACGCCCTGACCGTGGCGAGGACCAGCTCTTTGCACCTGCAGCAGAGGAAAACAGTGTTGGAGACGCCTGACGTGAGATCCAGGTGAGATCCAGGCGACTTACCAGACGATGGAGAGATGGTCAGTGGAGACCCAGGTCCGGGGAACCGCCGTCACCTGACACAGATCACAAGGCTCAGCAGAGGAAGGCGCAGGGACGGGACAAACTGAACACTACAAACCAGCCGTACCACCAGAGACAGCTTGTTGGGGTCTCCTGGAGGACAGGGTAGGGACGTCAGCCCAGACCGGACCTGGTAGTCACGGTAACCGCCTCCCACCGACAGCACGGTGATGTTCCTGAGCTTGGCCGCCTGATTCACCCACTTCTGCCGCACCGCCGTGTAGAAATCTAGGGAGAGGATTAAAACAGAGTTATCACGGCAACCGGCAACTGGTGCAACGGCGACCGGCTCGGCTCACCCAGCAGGTACGGGTCCAGGGCCAGAACCGGGGCCATATGGGGGGAGGCCTGAGTGATGATGAGGCTGACCAGGTGAGGGTTGAAGCGAGGAAGAGTGAACAGCGCCCGGGCCACCACGCCCCCCATGGAGTGGCCGACCAGCACCACGCTCTGGGGCGGAGTTTTCAGCTGCTGGGGGAACCGGACCGTCATTTAATACGACTTTATGTGACAAACAGCTGAGCAGAACTTTATTTTCACAATTTATTTAAATAAGTTTTAAAAATATTTGTATTTATTCTTATTATTTTGTATTTGTATTTTATTAATATTAATTTGTCAATTTGTTTTATTTTTAATATTCTTCTGGCCTCGCTTCCATTAGCAGTTAAATGTGTAGCGCTCTGCAGCATGGATACTTCCTGTTGCTTTGTCACATAAAAGGCCAGAAGTTGGACCGGACGCGTCGGTACCAGCCGGTTCTGACCTTGTACAGCCGCAGGATGGCCTTGATGCTCTCGTGCAGGAAGTGGGTCTGCTGGAGCAAACTGCCGCCGTAAAGTGCCACCAGCTCCTCGTTGAAGTCCACGGTGAAGACGTTGAGATGGACGCCGCCCTCCATGTTCTCCGCCTTCCTCAGGGCCACCGAGCCCAGAGAGCGAGCTGCGTCACATGACGGGGAGAGCCAATCAGAGAGCAGGAAGCCATCCACTCTCTTCACATCGTACCTTTAAACTTGTGTGGGAATCGGTGGTTCCCGTTTCCCTCACCTTGCTTGTAGCTGCCGGCGTTTCCGGGCAGGAAGAGCACGGGCGCGCCGGTGAGTTTGAGCGCCCGGGTCTCCTGAGCATATAGGCCCTCGCCGTAGAGGTAGAGGCCGTATGCCGGGTAAAGTCTGGCCACGCGTCTGGGCAGAGACACACGCTGCCAACAAAAACCACAGAGAACGGAAAATTAGAAATGGAAAAATTCAAAAACGTTTCTACGCTGGCAGGAAGTCGCCTTTAGCAGCCTTACTCTTGCCAACTTAGCAATTGCGCTACTACATTTACCAACTTTTAAACTAAAAAAAATAGGTGTCAGTCAAAATCGGAATTGGTGTCCAATCGGTGCATCCTTACTGTTGACCCTGGTTACCTGAGGTTATCACCAGGTGTGACCAATGAATCAGCCCAATCTATAGTTGATGAAATCATTGATTCGCTCGAAACCACCAATAGATGGAAACGCGCCTGATTCACTTTCTTTATTTTATGTGAAACTTTAAAAGCTTGTTACACATTTCCCATGACAGTTGGATGGAATCGGCCGGACAGACCCGCACACCAGGACATGTTTAAAAATAGTCACCCTGCTGTTGCCACCCACTTTGTTGCTATATTCATCAACGTTTCAGACCAAAGTAATCAACCAGTCAGGCTATTTTAAGATCGGTGATCGGCCAGAAACCTGTAATCGGTGCATCGCCTCTTCGCAGCAGCATCACAGCTGGTTGTGTTTCACAGCAGCTCCATGCAGCCATGTTCTGGTTCTGATCTGGTTCTGTTCTGCTCCGACCTGCTCAGGAGTTTTAAGGATGTCTGCTTCCAGAACCCCACTAATCTGATCCCCCACAGGTGAGGTCAGGGTTTCACCTGACAGCGTGATACCTCAGCTGGTCACGTGGCACAGCTGTCAGGAAGCGTTACCAGCTCCCTGGACCCCAGCAGAACCCCGGAGGAACCGGGCAGGACTCACCCGGTACTCTGGGTACTCAAACATGTAGGTCATGCTGCATCGGTTCTCCTCGAAGCCGGTCAGCAGCTCCCGCAAGCCGACCAGCAGCAGCCCCAGAGCCGCCCCATAAAACGCCGCCGCGGCGGCCCTCATGGCTTCCGTCGAACCGGACTCTCCGAACCTACAGCGGCCTCATCTCCGAGTTCCGGTGCTCATCTGTAGGTCTACTCGGTGAGGGCGTCAACGCCAGTCCAGTAGAACCAGTTCACAACTCAGCCTCACAGGGTACACTCCTTTACAGTCAGCCGGCGAGGAACCGGGCCAAACGGTGGGCGTGGTTTGGGACCAGCTGATAACAACGTGACCTAAAGCGGGGCTGTTTGGAAATAAAACTGTCCCTTTATAAAACGAGTAACGTAATTAAATCGGTATAACGTGATTTGTGGGAACCAGGAAGTGTTCGGCATTAAATGACGTAAACAAGGTATTCTGTTAAGAAGAAAACGGTTTTCTCTGAGCAGCTGTTTTGATAACACCTCCCACACCGCCTCATTGTTATCTGTACCCGAGTTGTCCACCGGCTGACTACAAAGGATGCGCACTCTCAAGGTGTTTGACCAATCAGAGAAACTGAAGTGTGACGATTGACCAATAGCAGATCAGCTACTGAGTGACGATTTCTGCGCGTGAAACGGTCAGTTTGATTCAATAATTTCCAATTGAAAACATTATTTATGGTATTAAATAACTTTAATGGGAGGAAGATGGTTTTATCTGATAAACTCTTCCTGCTCTAACCGATGGAAGAACTGGAATAAAAACAGTTGAACCGCCGGGGCCAGTCCCCCTGTTCAACTGGTTTCACTGAGATAAATACTAAATCAGTTTCTTATCATGAAAAAGAAACTGTCACTAATTGTTCCCTTGGACCAACTCAAATGTCTTATCTTCCCAGTTTTACTTTAACTATGAATTAAAAGATGTACAGGTTGGTTAAAGCTGTTCATGGTTCAAACTGAACGTTCATCATGTTGAGTCCAGCAGATTGAATCAGAATCTCATCTAATCATGGATTCGTCATCTGAGAGGCGGGTCCATCACAGGACCAACAGACAGGCGCAGAGAGACCAGTTAAACCAGTCAGGACGAATCAGGAGAACTTTTAGATGTTAGAACATCTAAAAACATCCGTCTTCCTCCCATTAAAGGACTTTTATTCAGTAAATTATTACTTCATACATCGAATAAAACCCATAGAAATCGTCACTCAGTAGCTGCTCTCCTATTGGTCTATTCTGACAGATTCCAGCTCTCTGATTGGTTGAATCTTTAAGTTCTGATTAAACTGAAATCTGTTGCTCAAAGTTTCTTGAAAATAATAAAAGAAAATGGTGGGATATTATTTTAATGTAGAAACAAAATGGACGTCCTGATTAGACCAGAACCAGGTCGTATAATCAAAACTAGTCAGCAGCAGGTTTGGGTCAGAACTCCATGTTCAAACTTCAGTTTCACGTTAAATCCAGTCAGCGAGTGATGATGTCATCCGCTTGGAACCGAATTCAGATCCAGTCCAGGCAGTTCTGGTTCCATCCCCCTGGGCTCCTGGTGAGGAGCAGCGACCGGACCGGTCCTCGGTACCGGCCCGGTCTAGTCCAGGAGACTGGAGTGTTCTATCCGGGTGATGGTCCAGTCTGGAGCGACGCCTGTGGTGAACTCCCTCTGGAACCTGAACCAGAACAACAACAGAACCTTAGCGTCCAGATTGCTCAGCGTGAGGAGCGGTTCTGCTCGGGTTCTGGTACTGACTCGTAGATGGCGGTGAGCAGCCGCTTGGCCTCCATCTCTCTGTCGCCGATGGACACCGTGAACATCCGGGTTCCCTCCATGATGTCGTCAGGGAGACCAACGCTGGTCAGGTACCAGAACCGCATCAGGATGCTGACGAACTTCCTGCCTGCAGCCCGACACGGAGGAACCAGAACCAGAACCAGAGGAGAGAGGTCCGATTAAATGGTTCTGACATCATTAAATAAACTGAAAGCTCTGACATCACTGGTTTACTGCCTGGAGAACGAAAGCGGGGTTTTTCTTTCTCACTTCCAGTTCCACCAGCTGGAAGACGGAGGACCCAAAGAATCAGATATTGTTTTTACAGATCCGGGTTTAGACCAGGGGTTTCCAACCTGCGGCTCCCGGGACACATGTGGCCCTCAGGTCCAAATTTTAACACAAAAACAAAGGCACACAGATAAACAAAGGCAACTGAAAAACGCTGCAACAGCAACAATAAAACGATGCTCCACAGAATAGAAGTCCTCCAGACCACCAGGGGGCGTCTGGAATTGGTAATATTAGCTCCGGAAAAGAGTGAGGTCTTTCTGGTCATCCTGTCTTTACCAACGGTCTGGTCCCTGATAGTCTGGTGATCGGCTCCCCCTGGTGGTCTGGAGGACTTACACTTAGTGGAGTCAGTTGGCAGCATTTTAAATGTGCCGTTTTAGATTTTTAGCTTCCATTTCCAGCTGTGCATTTCTTTTTCTGTTATATTTGTTTCTTCTGTGTTTTGGAGTTTGCACCATCCCTGTGAGCCACCGTAGCTCAGCTCCTGCGCTGTCACTTTAAGAAAATCAAACAAGAGGTTTTAGTTAACGAAGGCTGGTTTTATTATCTCCATGACAGATCTACAGATCAATAATAGAAAGACAACCAATGATACAAGGCTTTGAAAATAATAATTGAAATAATTTTACGTTTTTTAACATCAGACAATGTGCTTTATGTGGGCCATCTCTCTTTATTTAATATTTATGGAATAGTGACTCAGTCTGTAAGTTATTTGGTTTATTTTGTTCTAAAACCTGAAAATATGAATTAATTTTAGTTAATTTTATTCCCTTTCAAAATAAAATAAATAATTTAGCAATATAATTATAAAACCTTTTTGCAGCTCTATTAGTATTTCATTTGGTAGCATCAGGGGAAGAAGTGGTTGGAACAAACACAAATCCCATTCGCAATAAATTACTTAAAACACTTAAAAAGGACAAAATATTTGTTAAATTAATTTGTACCTTTCAAAATAAATAAATAAAAAATAGTTTGTAGGTTTTCACAGTTTGTAAGAAATCATTTGTGCTTTTTATAAATAATAAATGAAAATATGATGAACGTATATCTTATTTGGAATAAATAAATTTGTGCTTTTTAATTAATAAATGAATAAAAAGCCCTGTTAGGAATAAATGTGCTGTTTTCAGTGTTTGTGCCGCCAGCTCTGAGCTCACCGTCGTCGTCGTAGAAGATTCCCACGTCTCCCGGCATCGTGTACATCACGTCCTCCGGCTCGGCACACAGAGCTCTCTGGTAGCTGCACGGCAAAGAGCCGCACTTCTGCTCCAGCTTCCCAATCAGCTGCAGGACAGAGGAGGAAGACATGATGAAGATGCTGCTGTTGCTGACCCACTAAGATCATCATCATCTTCATACTCACATCTTTAGCGACGAGGCCCTCCAGAGCCTCAAACTGACACCGAGACAAAAGTCTGGAGACGTGGGAGAAAGCCTGGAGGACAGAGGACAGAGTCCAAATCACTGGAGGACAGAACCAAGATGGAGGACAGAGATGCTGGTGGATGGGTGGATGTTGGATGGATGTGACAGTGCACATTAATGAACTCATAACATTGTTGAAAATATACCAGATTTATCAAAGTGCTCATTTCCATCCGTAGTCACAAAAAGCAAACACAAGATACAAACATTCATATAATTTCATTCATAAAATTAAAAACAAAACCAATACATAAAGTCGGAGTTTTATATCAAATGCTATGTAAATATATATATATATATATATATATATATATATATATATATAAAAATGAATTGATGAACGGAACCAGTGTGAACCGAACAGAATCCAGATCTGGTCTCCGGGTTTGAACCGAACCTGCTTCGCTCCCTCTGTGAACTCCTCGATGCTGAACTCTTTGTCAAAGTAGGTTCTGATCAGGAAGTAGTAGATCCGGGTCCGGAACCAGATGAACGGGTTCGGGATGCCGACCACCACCACTTTGGGCTTCGGGTGGTGCTGATCCCGCTCCGAGCTGTAGGTCCGTCTGGCCGGGAGGTTACCCGCCCGGACCAGACAGCACCGCTGACTCCTAACCAGATTCTGGTTTAAAACGAACCGAGCCAGAGTGAAGGATGAAGGCAGCCGAGGATAACATCTGAACAGGAGGGACACCATCTTTACCGTCCGCTTTGCTGCTGGCTCCGGTCCGAAACAAGTTGTTCAGACAGAAAATCCCAGCAGAAATAATATCCGAGACCCAGCTTGACGTTCATACACAATAAACAAATTTATTAAAATAACATCTTTCTTTTTTTTTTTTACATATATATGTATATATATCTTTATCTGATTCTTTCTCCATGTGGGGAACGATAACAAAGTAACACCAGCGGAAGCCTTGATCCCGCAACTTCCGTGAATAGATAGAGTCCTAAATTACTTTAAATGGAGGTCCAGGAAAGAGTAGCGGTTCCGATTTTCACTGAAGTGGACCGGGACGTGTTTCTGAACGAGGTTTATCCCGGGGTAAGAAGGAACGGTTCCTTTCAGGCGCTCCTCGCGGCTCCAGATAACACGAGGACCGGTTTCAGTGCTACACCTGAGTTTTACGAGTCACCGCAGAAACATCTACTGGAGTACTAACTGATCTGATTTAATTAAAAAAAATATGACATGACTGACAGAAAATATAAAGTTATTAGCAAAATTGGATGCTTTAAAGACTAAAATTATAATAAATAAAATATTTTTTAAATAAAACTCATGAAGTAGGTAATGTAAAAATATGTCAGAACGGACGAAATGATTCAAAAGGCTTTCAACAAATCGTGCCTGGTGCATTTTTGATTGTTCATCATTCAGTTTAGTTTCTCACGGTGGGTAGAAACTACTCAAGTAAGAATAGTGATACTTCATGATATCTTCAGCTGTTTGACTAAAACTAGACTCTAGAATACATGATGAGTCCAGATCATGATTCATCCACCACCATGCTTGAGAGTTGGTTTGATATGGATGAACTTGATGCGCCTTGTTGGCTCCGATTGGTGTGACGTGTCGCTGTCCTCCAGCGCAGCCCGGCGATCCTGCGGGGCGTGGATCTGGGCCCGTGTGTGGACAGGTGGACAGTTGAATACCTGGCTTTGAAAGGAGGTCAGAGGGAGGTGAAGATCCACGTCTCCTCCGTAGCTCAGATGGATTTTCTTCATAAAAACTTCATCTACAGGTGAGCTCCAACATCCAGAGCTTCAGCTGTGATGGAGGAGCCGACCTCTAACCGTCTTGACGTTTTATCACCAGGACTCTGCCGTTTGATGAGTTCGTCAGGAGAGCAGCTGAGACCAAACACTCTGACTTCTTCCTGGCTGAGGTAGGATCGGATCAGCTGGATTTACTGCTGATCGTTTTCCTTCACTGGGGTAAACTCCTGACTTTGGTTTCAGGAGGAGAGCTACTATCTCCGCTCGCTGGGAGAGGACGTCCGGAAGGTAAAAGACTGAAACGACCTGAGAAAACCTGAGTGTGGAGTTTTCAGTCTGGCTGCCTTTGGGAGGAGGATGAGGATGATGATGAGACATGAATGATTGGACGAGCGTGTCTTCGTAGGCATTTCACACCTGATTGGAAAATGTCATAAAAAAAAGAAAATGTGAATTCAGTGTTTCCATCAGATGTTGACGCTCCGCATGGCTGCAGTAAACAGGAAGTAGACGTTGCTCACTTTGGACCAAAAGTCTAAAACAATAGAGAACGACTCAGTTTGGTGGCTCTGGTAAGGCTTGGAAAAGTTCTCTACATCAGAACTTATTCTGCAAACCGTTTTCCATCTTCCTGTTAGAATGTTAAAGATTTTCTAGAAAAGTAAAAAAAAAAAAAAAAAAAAAAACGAGTGTAAAAATGCTTTTATGAAACATTAATTCATTTATAATTTTGCCATTTCCTAATGCGATTCTTCACTATCGCACACGGCTGATCGAACATCGTCTGCAGCTTTACTTTCCATCAGTTTTAATCTGTTAGAGCTGCAGGCGCTACATGTAGCATTGATTTTAGATCCACTCTTACTCATCCTTCTTCCTGTTGATGTGAGGAGCGGCCATGTTGAAACTCAAAGTAAAACAGTGCGTTCGAAAATCAGATGGAACGCTGTCCGAAGTCGGACTTCCCACTGGGAAACTGGGAGAAACTCCGACTGACCCGACTTGTAAGGCCGACTTAGCGATTCAATATGGCCGCTCCTCGCATCGACAGCAGGAAACTGAGGTGGAAACATGTTTATTTTAGAAGACATGAGTCTAAAATCATTGCCACATGCAGCGTCTGCAGCTCCAAACTGAACAGATTAAAGTTGGCGTTTGCTGATGGAAAGGAAATTTAACTTGATGTTTGGAAGCAGAAATGCGAACAGCAGCTGCTGGCGTCGCCATGTTGGAAACCTGATCGCTGACTGTTGGTTCAGGTCTAACATCGAACCCAGCTCCGAGTTCGCAACGCAACAAAATCCTCAGACAAGTCCGACTTCGTTCCAGATGATTTTTCTGATTCTGGCTCCAAATGGACGCAGCGTAGTTCCTGTTAGGTTCTGAACGCAGACGCGTCCTTCCGGTGTCACTCAGCTGGGTCAGTTCTGGGTTTCAGATGTTGAGTTTCTGGGTTCTGATGGGCTGCAGGTCCGGTTTTCCTCAGGTTGGTTCTGTCTCTGCAGGAACCTGCTGACCTGAGCAGACAATTCCCGGACCTGGCTGAGGACTTTCACACGCCGCGGTTCTTTGAACCGGACCGGTTCTTCTCCAGTGTTTTCCGGATCAGCTCCTGCGGTCTGCAGCTGTGGACCCACTATGACGTGAGTTGTGGTTGGACCGGGTCTCAGTGGCTTTAATGTCCAGGTCAGCTGTTTTCAGATTGCTCTGTTGTTGAAGGTGATGGACAACCTGCTGGCTCAGGTCACAGGAAGGAAGAGGGTGGCCCTCTACAGGCCCCAGGATGCATTGCACCTCTACCTCAACGGTGAGGTCCTATGAAAACCTGAGCCTGATGCATCCATGTTTAAACTCTGAGGTAAACGGTTCGGTGAGGCGTTAAAGTGTCGCATTGCTGATTCAACCCATCAGGTGACAAATCAGAGGTTCTGGACATCGATGCTCCTGATCTGAAACGGTTTCCTGAGTTTATAAAAGCCCAGAGATACGACTGCGTTCTGGAGCCTGGAGATCTGCTTTTCATCCCCGGTAGGAAAATCCAGATTTCACAACTTTCAAAGCTCCCAGAAACTCTGGATGAACCCAAACTAACGTCCCATCGTCCTGTCCTCCCCAGCGCTGTGGTTCCATAACACCCTCGCTCTGCACTTTGGAGTCGGAGTTAACGTCTTCTGGCGCCACCTGCCTGCGGAGGCCTACGACAAGAAGGACCCTTATGGCAACAAAGACCCGGTGGCCGCTGCTCGGGCGCTGCAGACTCTGGAGAGGGCGCTGCACACTCTGGACGAGCTTCCGGCGGAGTACCGGGACTTCTACGGCCGGCGGATGGTCCAACGCATCCAGAACCGGACGTATTGCCACAATCCAGACTCAGAAACTACAATACCCAGAAGTCTGTCCCACAAACATGGACGAGTGTATAAAGATCTATGAAGCAACGGAAACAAAGAATATCAGTTATTTCTTTGTATAAACGTTGGTAAAGTTTCACTTCTTGGTTTAATTTATTCAGAATTAATTAATTTTCCTGGAAAAGAGACAAAAATATCAAGAAATAAGAAATTGTTTTACTAATGTCTCTTCTTGAAAGTTCTCTAAATAGCTGTTGAAGATTTAACTGGACCAGAGAATTAAAACATTTTCATCAGATCAATGTCATTTTCTTCATGTTTTGCATTTTAGGTTGGCTAGAAATCATCACTCCTTAAGATGCTACGTCTGATTAACCTCAGAGTTTACAACCTTTATTTACAAGTAATAAACTGACTAGTATCAAACACTAGAAGACCCTCAGGAAATGACAAATTTTAATGAAAAACATTGTTTTTTATGGAAGCCCATTTCCGCCATGAAAGAAAAAATAAAAGACCAACAGGAAGTCATAATTTCGACTTTCTCATAATTATGACTTCCTGTTGGTCTTTTATTTTTTCTTTCATGGTGGAAATGGGCTTCCATAGTTTCTGAGGATTTCTCCTGGTAAAATAAAGAAAATGTTTTTGTTCTTACCTCAATCTGTGGCGCCATCTAGAGTAGAGTCAGAACCGCTTGCTGCAAATGTGACAGCAAGAGGAAATAACTCCCAAAGTTCATCAGATTTTATGTAATAAAATCTGACTTTTAGTCACTAGAGTTACTGAAATGCATCAAACATCATGCTAGCATGTTAGCATTAATAGCTAATTTGTCTCACACTAATAATCATTGCTTAAACTTTTTTTTTAAATAATCTCTTATTTTTATATAAATGAACCGAGATCCTTTAAATAAAAACACGATATGGAGTCCCGATTATTCTGATGGGAACATCATTCAGATTTTAAAAGCATTTTAGCTAATGCTACCAACATAGAAATCATAACGGCTAATCTGATCTAAACTAAAGCTAAAATGTTAGCTAGTGCTAGTATGCTAACCAATGTCAACTTTCCAAGGGATTCAGTAACATTTAACTTATTTTCACAGTAATAAACCTTTTCCCATTCAGTTCGTTTGAGCCCCACTTCAGCATATTTTTTAATATTTTAACAGACCTAATAAAAGTTTCTGCTTCAGTTTCTCCTTCAGCAGAGCAGCTGCACATTCAGCTTTAACATATGGGAAAAGATCACTGCCAATTGTACCTGTTGGAATCTAAATTTGTCACTAAACGTGGATAAATTTAAGATTTGCTTGTGTTCCATGTTTTTCCAACTCATACATATGAAGTCAGGTTTTATCTGTGAGAATACAAGTTTAAAAGTTATGAATCAAGTTACAATTCTGCAATAATACAAGTCCAAAAATCACAAATTTACATGTTCTTCCATTCATAATGTCAGTAAGTTTTACAGCTTCATTGCTGATTTGAACTCGTAAATTTGCGATCTGTTTGCAAAAATTAAAAACAGAATACAAATCTTAAACTTATGCATATTTACTGACAGACTCCTGCATGTACATTTCTTATTAACAGTGATCTTGCCCCACACAGTATTTAATGACGTCCAGGCTGCAACACCCTGAAACAAGGCGCTACATCCGCTGTGGGACCTGCAACAGTCCAACAACACACAGTGGAAAAACGAAGAGTCTCAGATATTTTATTGCACAGACTACAGTTCTTCATGTGTCCTTACAAACATTTAAAGCTTTGTAAACAGTGAACAGCATCTCCCCAGTGTGTTTGGTAACTCCTGCTAACCCTCCTCTCAGTCCCTGTGTTTCCTCAGCAAGTCTCAGTGTTTCTACAAGCCAACCAGTGACCAACTACAGGAAGCAGCTTGGAGACGCGGCTACGGCATCCAGTCAAACTGCTGCGGTAGAAAACCGAGGGTGAAGGACAGGAGTGATAGGAAGGAATTGATCCTGTAAAAGGTGTTGAGTTCATGTTCATCCAAGAAACTGGGAAACAGTTTGTGTGTAGGTGGAGACGGCCTGAACTCTGCCACCTGCAGCTGGAGCTGATGAAGAGCGTCCACACCGACCCGTTTGGGTCCAGGATCAGCACCGAGCAGAATTCCTTTCCACGGGGAGCAGACAGAAAATGGCACGTTGGGAGTTGGGTAGTTTGGAGGGATCCGGACAGGTTCTGTTACGGCGTCTGGGCCATGCCGCGGCTCGACTTCATCTTCTCCAGCCTTTTATTCAGGTGGCTGTTGCTCGACTCCAGCTCCTCGATCTTATCCAGCGCCGTCCGCAGCTGTTGGACCAGAGGAGAATCACAGTTAGCCTGAACTCTGCTTCCTGAACAGACCAGCTTCCAGAAACACCGTGCCTCTCTCTGCAGTTTGCGTTTCTCCGCCTTCAACTCGTCCTCCACCTTCTCTGCGTTCTCCGCTGCAGATTTGTAACGAGTCACATGACTCTCCAGTCTGGTCACCTGCACACCAAAAACTCCACTCAGAACCCCGATGAGATCACAGAACTGCTCTAAAGTATTCACACCTGTTCAAAGTTTTCACATTTTGTCACATTCAAATCAAACTTTAAGAAAAGTTTGATTTTATTAAACTTTTATAAAAAAGTTTTATAAAAACTTAGACATTTTTTGTAATTTTTATTTTAAAGTTCAACTTCTAAATATACCCTAACATGATCCAACATGTAACAAATTCATAAAATGAGGTGCGATCACGTTGTTTTGCTTTATTGATTATTTAACAGAATTAAATTGAAGTGTTGTACCGAGTTACGCCACAAGGTGGCGGTGTTTCCCATGTGACGGTTTGATGCATCGTTTTCCTGCTTTATTTCTCACGGGAAAAAAAGACAAGTAAAAAGTCTCCGTCTTATTTTTGTTTAATTTTAGGTTGACTAACGTCACTAAGCACATGAATATGATTCCCATGAAGTTTTTCTCTTATAACATTTGTCATTGCATAACCAGTCTTATGTAGACTGTTTTGAGAGTGAAATGGCATGCTAGTTGACCGGCTAGCTTAGCTGCTAGTTAGCTTATCAAATAAGGGTTAGGTCATTTCTGAAGTTCCAACCAGTAAGAACTATTTAAGTTTGAGGTTTGAATGTGATCCAATTTAAACAATAAAACTGAGGTGTGAATACTTTTCTAAAATAAACCCTGTGGAGCAGTCAGACGATCTCTTGCTCACGTTTTGCTCTAAAGCCGTCACTTCCTGTTCCGCCTTCACCAGCTTGAACTTCAGGTCGTTTATTTGCCTGCTGGAGTCTCCTGGAGAAGAATCACAGGAAAACGCTCATTTGTTTGAGACGTTAAGGAAAACCCAGAAGTTTTGTCCACGGCCCGCTCCACCCACTCTGTAACTCCATGATGTTCGGGTCGTTCCCGTTTTCAGCAACTTCCCCGTCTGGACTGGAACCGCCGTCTGCGCCGTCCTTCTGGTCCAGCTGGGATTTTAGTTTCTTTATCTGCAAAAGGATCTCCTGATGTTAAACCTCCAGATTCTTAAATCACCTCATCTGCATTTCCTTAAAAAACTCACCTGCTCAATCATTTTTTCACGCTCATCCACTAGTTTCCTCAAACGAATCTCTGAAAACAGACAAAACATCGTTCATGAGTCAAATAAATGATCAGTTTTGTTTCATTTATCAGTTCAGTTTCAGACCTTCCTGTTATCTGTTGAAGAGATCTTCATAAATAATTCATGTTCTTGTTAAATTAGAAAATCATTGCTACCTCAATTCCTGGCTTCTTTAATGTTCCTTAAGATTTGATGCTAGATGCTTTTTGAAACTGGAAGCGTAGGAAAACATACTGTTTAAATACGGCAGATGTTTTTCTGACATCCAGCTTAAACTAGCCATTCTTTTACTGAACGTTCACAAAATGGTTTTAAACATTCTGCTTTTAGTGCAGAATAATCTAGTCCAGGTTTTAAGTATTGAAAGTTTCAAACTACAGCAAATTAAAGACACTGAAAGTCGTGGACGACCGGCCTCTAGCCTCAACACACTGGTTGTTAGACTATTCAAGACTAACACCAGCACACATCAAGAGCCAACGCTAGCATATTCAAAACTAACAGTCTATCCAATGTTAACTCTAACTTAGCCAAAGCTAATGCTAGCCTGCCTGTGCTAACGGACAGCAGAGGACGAAGGCAATCCAGACAGTCCTCAGCTTAGGCCTGCTAATCATCTCCAAAGCTAATGCTAACTAAGGCTCCTCCTCATTTGGACTTGGTTAGCGGTACCGGATCAGTAGCTTCTGAAGGGATATATTCTCCTGCGACATGAATGTAGCCACCGCTAGATGAGCCATAGTCTGAATTTTGGCACCAATACCACAACATCATGTGTTGGGGCAGAGATGAATTTCAGGACGACGACTCAAGAACCAGAGCAGGAGCTAAATAATGACAGAGAACCTCTCCAACTGTTAGCAGGAATTCCCCAAAATCTTTTTTTTGTGTGTGTTTTTTGCATGTTTTTATGTAAAAACATCTACAAATAGCGATTAATGTAACTGAGTGAAAAAGCAAAGTCTCATCTTCAAAATTTCCAGAAAGGAGAAGAATCAAGACTTTCCTACAGCATCGCAGATCAAATCAATAAATACAGCAATGATTTATTTAAAGGGAATGTGTGAACGTACCGCAGGGTGGCAGCAGCCAGGGAGATGGATGGGGAGGAGAACCAAGGCATGCAGCGCAGCAGCATCCAGGAGGGGCGGGAGGGTGATGGTGTTAGCATGCACACAGTCAATTACACACACCGCCGCTTCGTCAAAAAGTTTCAGTAGATGTTTATTTAGAGCAACGGTAACAGCAGGTTTTAACGGTTTAGTGCAACAAGATGCAAACAAAATCAAAGTCATTCTGAACTCCAGAGGGAAGCTGAGAGTCTGATCTGCTCTCCAGGTAAACAGAGAAAAACATGCAGAAGTTGCTTTGGCCTGAAAGTTTACAGTTAAACCATGAAGGCAGTGGAACGGCAGGAAGACAGCAAACATAATATCAGTTCAATAAACCAGAGATGGACAGTTCAGGTCACTCAACTTCTCTTGCATTCAGTTCATACAGGAATACATCAAAGTGCTGAGAGGACTTTAAATATTCTGACAACTTGTAGAGAGCTGAACTCTCCAGCAGAGGGCGCTTTACGCCACATCGCTGTGTAAGTTTTTCTGTGGTTTGGGCCACATGCAGACCAGAGATGGTGAACCAAGCAGCTGGCTGGTCTGGGATGGGAGCCAGAGCTCAGCAGAACTTCAGGGAGTTTGACTGTGGGTTAGCAGGAGGTCTGATGGAGCAAACCCACATCTGATGGAGCAAACCCACATCTGATGGAGCAAACCCACATCTGATGGAGCAAACCCACATCTGGTGGAGCAAACCCTCATCTGATGATGTGTCAGCATTCACATGACTGACACAAACTCTCAAACAACAGAAAACGCTGCAACCACAGGAGATAAACGCAAAAGGTAAAATGCCATACATGGTAAAAACAACAGCAAATGCAAAATGCTGCAAACTGGCTCCATGAAACATTAGTCCTCCACACCACCAGGGGGAGTTGGTCACCAAATCATCTGGGTCCAGACCCTCAGTAAAGTCCAGAAGAAAGTTGGAAAAGGTATATTATGCTTCATATCTTTTACATAACAGCAGAATGTATATGTACCTGCTCCAGACTCCCCCTAGTGGTCTGGAGGACTTCTGTTTGTGGAACCAGGTTGCAGCATTTTACGCTGCCTGCTGTTTTTGCTATTTGCATCATTTTCCCTTTTGCTTCTGCTTCCTCTGGTTGCAGTGTTTTTCATTTCACTTTTTGTTGTTTTTGTGTTTCGGAGTTTCATTCATGCTTTCCCAACGTGTTTCGTCGTCAGCCATCATCCTAAAGGGATGGAAATACTCCACAAGAACCAGGACATTTGTTCTGTCTCCAGAGGTGTTTGTTTGCAGATCTGATCTGGGAGTTCGCAACTGGTCTAAAATCTGAAGTGGGCGTGGCTACAGTAATGGTGTGTGACGCGGTGGAAGTTCTGCTCTTGGGTTTCTAGAGATGTACAAAACGTCCTGAACGGACAGAATCTTGTTTTGTTCTTGCCGAATCGCATAGAAGCAGATTTATCTGGTTCTGAAACATGGTACCAATGAAACAACGAGTGGATTTTCTGGTTCCATCATCGGGTCACTGGGACATCAAACCCCATCAAACTCCATGAAGTGCTGATATCACCGCCTCTGGTTGCTTCAGTAGCCAGTACTGATGAGGTTCTAGATGTTCCAGCTCTTTGCAAACTGAATCCATCACTGGTGTGTATGTGGTCCATTTTAGACCCGTCCTGCTGAGTGTTGGACCCTGTTGTCCCAGACCAACTAAGACATCTTACAGTCCTCTTTACTCTTGCCTTTGCCTTTCTTCTTCTTTGGGTCTTTCCCTGCCTGTGGTACCTCTTTGGTGCCATTGGTTTGTTCTGGAGTCTTTTGTGGATCTGAAGGAACCTCGGTGGCATCTAACCCTTCCTCAACTGTTGGGGACGTTTCCTGCTCAATGTTCTCTGGAACATTTTCAACCTTTTCAGGTGGGTTGTCTCCACACGGCAGGTCATTTTGAGTTGAAGGCTGATCAACTTTGCTATCGTCATCCTCGGAAACCTTCTCCTCGCCACCTTCTGTCTTTGTCTCCGCGTTACTTTGGCAAAGCTCTGAATTCTTCCCGTTGACTTCAGCTCCTTTCTCATCGTCTTCCTGTTCCAGTTTGCTGCACAGAGCAGATTCAACAGCTGCTTCCACATCCGAGTCATCAAAATCAAAAGACTGTCCTTCGTCCTCCTCTCCGCCGTCCTCGTCGCTGTCCAGCTGAACGTCTGGAGGTGAATCATCCCCCTCAGGTTCCTCCATGGACTCCTTCACCTGCTCAGCACCTTGAGAAGAGTTAACCTCCTCAGTGTTTGGACAATCTTCAGGCTCTGGGCGTTCAGCAGACGCTTCCTTCTGCTCCTCTTTGGGAGGAGAACCAGTATCTCCAGTTTCTGCTTTGGTTAGATCCGCTAACTCCACCTCATCTTTCATGTGTAACAGTGGATCTTCAGGTTCTCCTCCTCCTCCATTCAACTCTTCATCATCTCGGCAGATTTCTTCAGAGGTCTCGACCTTTGGCTCTCCATCGTCTGGCTCAGCTGCCTCCTCTGGTTCCCTCATGCAGGGCTTGGGGCCGTTTGAGGTTGGCGAGGTTTCGGGATGAGCTCTGGCGTCATCGTTTGCTGATGATGCAGATGTTTCCTCATTAATTTCAGGACAGGTTCTGGACTCAGGGACTCCATCATGTTCTTCACCAGCCAACTCAACGATGCTTTCAGGGTTGTTAATCATCTTCCCGTCTCTATCCATTGATTCTGACTTGGTGCAGACATTTTGGACAACAGCGACGTCTTCTGGTGAAGAGCTGTCTGGAGGAAACTCCTCTTCAGGATCTTCACTCTTTCCAGAAGTCAGGAGGTTTGCTCCTCGATCAGAGCCGGTTTCAGATTCCATCTCTTTAACATCTTCAGCCGTTTCAGACACATTGGGCCTCTTAATTGTTTCAGCTTGGGAAGTTTCTGTGGTTTGCAGAACTGATTCATGTTTCTCTGGTTCTGAAGTTCCTTCCTGGTTCTGCAGAACCTCAACAAGCTCCTCATCTGGAGTTTCAGGTGATTCCACAGCATCGGTTTCCTCTTCCTGGTCTCCTGAAACGTGATCATTGTTGGGTTCCTGGAAGGCTGGAGTGGCAGCGGTATCGTCACATGATGGAAGGTGTTTGTTTGGACCTTCATCACCTTCGTTTGAGGGCAGATTTGTTTCTGTAGCATCACCTCCAGCCATCTTGGCCTCTGGAACAGATTCTTCCAGTGGTTCATCTTGGAGGAATCCTTCAGGGGGTTCTGCACTTTCTTTGGCTGTTGGAGATGTTTCCTCATTCTGTTCGTCCTCAGAAAGCTCTGCTCTCGTTCCAATCAGACAAGATGTTTCAGAAGATCCCACAGTATCACTTTGTTCCAACATCTCCGTGTTTCCGGTTTTCCCTTCATCTCCTGAAACATGATCTGTGGTTGACTGTTGGAGATCTGAGGTGTCTTCTCTTGTAGGGATATCTTCACTCGAATCAGGATCATCTTTGCTCTTACATGCGACGAGATTACCTTCTTGATCAGGACCAGTTATTTCAGAATCCTTTAGGATGTCAACAGCAGAACCTTCATTTGGCTTTTCTGGATCTTCACATTCCTCGTTCTGCGTATCATTAACGATCTCCACTCCAAGACGAGGCACCTGGGTTGATCCCAGAACATCAGCTCCTTCTAACATCTTGGTGTTTGTATATTTCTCTTGGTTGTGACCTTCTGAACCCGGATCTGTGTTCGGTTCTTGCAGATTTTCCTTGGTAGAAACATTTTCAGAGGGCTCCAGATCTTTTACTTTCTCAGGTTCTTGGTTGTCTTGAGGTCTAGCAGTGGACCCACTGTTATCCTGTTCTGCTGTGAGCCCGTTATTTTGTATGACTGAATCCTTCCTGGTTTTTTCGTTTTGCTTCTCGGTTCCAGCTTTTTGTTGGTCTTTGTTTTCATGAGTTCCTCCTTTTTTCTTTCCCTTCTTCTTCCTTTTCTTCTTCTTCCCAGACGCGGTAGAGGCCTGAGCTTGGGACTTACTCGCAGTTTCCTCAGCCTCGTCATTTTCTGCCTCCTCAGGTTCTTGTTGAGGTTCGGAGTTCAATCCAACTGGAACAGCTTGTTTAGCTAAAGATTCTGTTGTAACAACTTCTTGTTTGCGTTCCTGACCTCCTGAAAGGTCACCACCAGGTGCTTCAGTGCCGGTACTTTGGGTTTCGGTTAAACCTGGATGACTGATGGAATCAATCTCAGATGTTTCTGTTTCTCCAGATGTCTGGATCAACTGAAGATCTTGGCTGACAACGATTACGGCTTTCGCTTTAGGATCTGGACGATCAATCGGATCTACAGTTATTTGACCGTCGAGGTGACTTTCCTCAGAAGGAAAGCAGGTCTGGGCTTCTGGAGCCTGTCCATCGCAGCTCAAGTGATTCTCTTTGACGTCCTCCAGTGTTTCTTCTTGCTGCTCTGGAGCCACGTCTTCCTCTCTGCAAGCCCTCAACTCCTCTGTGCTGCCTGGGAGATCATGGAGAGCAGACGGTGATAGACGGCCAACAAAAACAGCTTTCTGCATTACAAAGTTCATCAGGAGGCGCCAGCAGCAGTAAGGGACAGGAAGAACAATGGACCGATTTGGTGAAGCTCAGAGCCAAGATGTCTGATAGAAGCAGGAGAAGCGAAACAGGAAAAGAAGAACACCTTCATTCCCCACCAGTTGGGGACGAGAGGGAAGCCTGGAGCTGAGTTTACACCATCATCAAGAGAAAACGGCGTGGATCGCACCAGGAGGCGGCCGCTCAACACTTCAGCGCTCATAACCCGACTCCCATCAGATCTAGAGACGCCCCATTAAAGCCAGAGCAGAAAGTAACTCACACAAAAGGAGGAGGAGGAAGTCTGCAGAGCAGACATTAGCTTCGAGGGAACAGCTAGATGTCAGATGCATGTGTCCTACTTAAAGGAACAGTTTGGTTTTTCAGAGGAAAGGTTTAAGCAGTCACTGTCCTACCAGTTTGGACTCTTTACAGGCAGTAATGGAGGACAGAACCTAAACCCTTAGACCAACTACTGATGTGGAGCGAAGTGAGGCTCACACAGTCACTGCAAGGTTCACTAATGTAGTGTACGCTATACTGGTTTGATAAATGAGGAGTCAGAGGAACAATGCTGGTCAGAATTGGAGCCTAAACGACTCAATGTCTCGACTCACAATCACCCGACTTTAGCTTTCCAGAAACTATTTTTGTTATTATCATTTCAGGAAATAAGCAGAGAATATTACAGATATCAATACTAAAAATTTACAGCTACTGACTGCTTAAAACTTCTCCACTGAACCTGAAGCATCAAACTATCCCTTTAAGAATTAAAGCTGGTGATTCTCTTTGTTTTCAGATAATCAATTATAATTTTTTACTAATAAATGTCGTTTCTGTGAATTATTACAACTCATTTTACTGTCGATTCGTTACCAACGATAGAAAAGTTGATAAAACTGCAATAATCTTTAATCAGATCCTTCTGGGTTTGAAGGTTCAGTAAAATCACATCTGAAACAAACTGAATTTTAGAAAAACTCAGAGGATCACCAAACTGGAAGCAGTGAAACGAATCAGGATGAGGAGGAGGAGGAGCATGGGTCAGAGTTTGGTGGCGTTCAGAGGGAGGAGCAGGAGAAGCTGCATGCCTTCAGTCTGAGCCCAGCAGCAGCAGCAGTTTTTACCGAGGACGCCGTTTCCTTCTGCGGGAGCCGCCTGGGCCGGCCGCTCCGCTCCAGCTGACCCGTCCACCTCCGACGGCCCGGCGTCTCCGTTGATGTTCAGGTCCGGTCCCAGGACTATCCCGTGTTTCTGCACAAAACAGCTAGCATGTTAGCGGCAGAGAGCGGCGCAGAGGAAACCAGCAGGGGTTCCTCTCAGTACCTTCAGAATATCCTTCAGCTTCACCGCCTCCTCCCTGAGCTCATCCCGCTCCATGCGGATGGCGTCTGAGTATTCTTTCTGCCGCTCCAGCGCCTGAGCGGCAGCGGGAAGCAGAGAGGAGCAGTGAGAAGACGCAGAGTGGAAACATTTCATGCAAAAGGAGGAACGGGGTCAGAGGTCATACCCCAATCTTTTTATCCTTCCACTCCACCGTCTCCTGGAGGTCGGATATTTCTCTAACGTAACCGTCCTGCTTCAGCCGCAGCTGGCGGATCTCCTAAAGAGCAGGAAGACGGAGAAGAAGTCGACAGAAAGAAGGAAAGTGAGGCTGAGGAGGAAGTGAGTGCAGTCGAACATGCAGCCCGACACCACGCAGTCCGACACCACGCAGCCCGACACCACGCAGCCCGACACCACGCAGCCCGACACCACGCAGCCCGACACCACGCAGCCCGACACCACGCAGCCCGACACCACGCAGTCGGACACCACGCAGCCCGACACCACGCACCCCGACACCACGCAGTCGGACACCACGCAGCCCGACACCACGCACCCCGACACCACGCAGCCCGACACCACGCAGCCCGACACCACGCAGCCCGACACCACGCAGCCCGACACCACGCAGCCCGACACCACGCAGCCCGACACCACGCAGCCCGACACCACGCAGCCCGACACCACGCAGCCCGACACCACGCAGCCCGACACCACGCAGCCCGACACCACGCAGTCGGACACCACGCAGCCCGACACCACGCACCCCGACACCACGCAGTCGGACACCACGCAGCCCGACACCACGCACCCCGACACCACGCAGCCCGACACCACGCAGCCCGACACCACGCAGTCCGACACCACGCAGTCCGACACCACGCAGTCCGACACCACGCAGTCCGACACCACGCAGTCCGACACCACGCAGTCCGACACCACGCACCCCGACACCACGCAGTCCGACACCACGCAGTCCGACACCACGCAGTCCGACACCACGCAGTCCGACACCACGCACCCCGACACCACGCAGCCCGACACCACGCAGTACGACACCACGCAGCCGGACACCACGCAGCCCGACACCACGCAGTCCGACACCACGCAGTCCGACACCACGCAGTCCGACACCACGCAGTCCGACACCACGCAGTCCGACACCACGCAGTCCGACACCACGCACCCCGACACCACGCAGCCCGACACCACGCAGTACGACACCACGCAGTCGGACACCACGCAGCCCGACACCACGCAGTCCGACACCACGCAGCCCGACACCACGCAGCCCGACACCACGCAGTCGGACACCACGCAGTCGGACACCACGCAGCCCGACACCACGCAGTCGGACACCACGCAGTCGGACACCACGCAGCCGGACACCACGCACCCCGACACCACGCAGCCCGACACCACGCACCCCGACACCACGCAGCCGGACACCACGCAGCCGGACACCACGCAGTCCGACACCACGCAGCCCGACACCACGCACCCCGACACCACGCAGCCGGACACCACGCAGCCGGACATCACGCAGTCCGACACCACGCAGTCCGACACCACGCAGTCCGACACCACGCAGTCGGACACCACGCAGTCCGACACCACGCAGCCGGACACCACGCAGCCGGACATCACGCAGCCCGACACCACGCAGTCCGACACCACGCAGTCCGACACCACGCAGTCCGACACCACGCAGTCCGACACCACGCAGCCGGACACCACGCAGCCGGACACCACGCAGTCCGACACCACGCAGTCCGACACCACGCAGCCGGACACCACGCAGCCGGACACCACGCAGCCGGACACCACGCAGTACGATACCACGCAGTCCGACACCACGCAGGCCGACACCACGCAGGCCGACACGCTAACTGCTGAGCTGAGAAGCGAGCGGCTGGGTTCCTGTCAGACTTGAGCCTGACTACAGGAGGCTGTTCGTAAAGTTACACGATAAAATCAGCAATAACTTAGAGAAAAAAATTTGCTCCATGTTTAAATACATACTTCCATATTGTTATTAAGACATTTATAAATTTCATAGTTTCAAGCCAAATAAATATTTAATTATTTAGTTATATTTAGCCTGCTAGCTAAAATTAGCTTTTAATTAATTATTTAGTTTGGAAACTGCTAACACAGCATTACATTTTATTCATTCATTTAAACCTGAAATCTCAAAGGGCTCCTTCACTGACGATGCTACAGGATGTAGCTGCATCTGCCCTGGATGACCGAAGCCAGGCTCTTCTGACGAACTCAATATTTAGCTTGATAACTAAATATTTAGCTCCTGGTTCTTGTTTGATTTGCTATAAGTTAGCTTTAGATCAATCAAAATTTAAGACTTCCAGTTTAACATATGTAATAACTAAGTCATTTTTGGTGATAATTGACTCAGATAATAATAATAATAATAATAATAATAATAATAATAATAAATAAATAAATAAATACATAAATACATAAATAAATAAATAAAATAATAATAAATAAAATAATAATAATTCTCCTTCACTTGACACCAAATTTCAACCTGATCTGATGTGGAATTTCAAAATTAAAGCCTTTAATTTGAATCTTATGTGTAACTTTACAATCGGTCCATGTGGATCCCTGAGGATGAGGAAGGCGAGGAGGAGGGAGAGGAGCAGCACTCACGTTCAGCAGCTCTTCGCTTTGCTTCAGGGTCTCCTTCAGCTCATCAAACTGGAACTGCAGGACGCTGTGAGCGTGTTTCTGCCTCTCAAACTCCTGCAGGGAACAGCAGAGCTGGTGAGGAAACCGCAGCTAGCATCTGGAGCTAACCCGCTAACGTGCTAATTCTCGAGCTAACCCGCTAACATGCTAATTCTGGAGCTAACCCGCTAACGCCCTAATTCTGAAGCTAATCCACTAACACGCTAATTCTCGAGCTAACCCGCTGATTCTGGAGCTACCCTGCTAACACACTAATTCTTGAGCTAACCCACTAACGCACTAATGCTGAAGCTAATCCACCAACACGCTAATTCTCGAGCTAACCCGCTAACGTGCTGATTCTGGAGCTAACCTGCTAATTCTCGAGCTAACACGCTAACGCCCTAATTCTGAAGCTAATCCACTAACACGCTAATTCTCGAGCTAACCCGCTGATTCTGGAGCTACCCTGCTAACACACTAATTCTTGAGCTAACCCACTAATGCACTAATGCTGAAGCTAATCCACCAACACGCTAATTCTCGAGCTAACCCGCTAACGTGCTGATTCTGGAGCTAACCTGCTAACACACTAATTCTTGAGCTAACGCACTAATGCTGAAGCTAACCCGCTAATTCTCGAGCTAACACGCTAACGTGCCAATTCTGGAGCTAACCCGCTTCATTTAAAACAACAACAACCAGACAGTAGAGAAAAAGATATGCAAATAAACCTAAAATCTAAGGCCATTCTAGAAAACGTGAATTATGTCAAAATTAAATAGAAGCTGCAACCTTGAAGCACCAAAGGGCAGATGTAATCTGAATTGAAGTCAGTGCTTTAGCATTAGCTTCTGCTAATTAGCGGTTTTGGCTAACGTTTGAGTTAGCGTGCCACCGCAGACAGAACCTGGCCTTGGTCCGGGTTTTCCAGCTGGACTGAAATCCCGGCAGCACCGGGTTCCAGTTTCTCTTCATGGTGAGGATAAAAACATCCTCGGCTGTCTTTCCTGGCTTCAGATTCACGGTGAGGATAAAAACCCGTCCTGATTTCTGGCTTCGTTCACCTTGAGCTTGTCGTCGTATTGCCGGCGCGACTCGGACAGCAGCTCCTCCAGCTCCATCAGCGAGTCTTTGAGCGTGTCCACCTGGTACATCAAGTTGTTCTTCTCATTGTCCAGCTGGGCGTTGGACACCATGGCCTTACGGTACTTCTCCTCCACCTCCGCCAGCGCCTCCTGGTGGAGAAGGAAGGAACAGGAGTTGACATCAAACCCAGCAGCAGTAAAACCTGAGCAGAAGATGCAGCTTCAGCAGGAAGATCAGCGGTTTCTACACAAACTGGAGGAAGTTTCTGTAGTTTCTAACTGTGCTGCAGATATGAAGCTGTTTAGCTAAAGCAGGGGTGCCCAGTACGTCGATCATCAACCGGTCGATCACAGAAAGATTTTGAGTCGATCTCAGCAGGGGACAAACTGAACGCCGCAAGGACGCCGAGACCAGCACTTCCTCTTCTGACAGGTTTCCATCCATTTTCTAACACCTTGTCCCTTAGTGGGTCAGGAGGTGCTGCTACCTCTCCTGCTAACATTCTGGGCGAGAGGCGGGGCCACCTGGACAGGTCACCTAGACAGGTCACCTGGACAGGCCACCAGTCTGTCACAAGGCAACACAGAGAGACACAACCACACCTAGGGACAATTTGGAGAGGCCAATTAACCTGACAGTCATGTTTTTGGACTGTGGGAGGAAACCGGAGAGAACCCACCATGCACAGGGAGAACATGGACCGGGGCCGGGAATCGAACCCAGAACCTTCTTGCTGCAAGGAATCAGCTCTACCAACTGCACCACCGTGCAGCTTCTGACGGGCTTATCAAAAATATTCACTAAGATCCTAAACGTTTGTAGCTTCATTAAAAAAGAATAATTATTAAAAAAATCAACGAAACGTGTTAAAATTAATAATCTCAGTAATTATTGTTTGAACAAGGTGTTGCGCAATTCAGTGCGTTTCGGTCCCATTAACAAAAAAAAAAAAAGGCGACTGATGACCGACTGAGAGCAGAGCAGGAGTTTAAATGAGCTGCTCGACCAGCGCTGTGTTCATGAGAGGGTTATTAATAATCCAGAAATAAATATCAAGCCTGGAAACCTGAATGTTAACGTCTCTGCTCGGCTTGAGGGGCGCAGGCGGTTGCCACGGCAACAGGTGTGCTTAAACGACCAAGAGATGGAGAGTAAAGAGGTGGGAGTGGGTTAGAGTTGATCACCTTTGCTGTGGCTCATCACACCTGCTGCAGTTTCTCATACTGAGGTCATCAAACCAAAGTTCAGATCCACCATGACTGACTGACCTGCTGACCAGAACCAGCTTCTGACTGAGAAACCAGTAACCTGCTCCCAGTGTCAGAATGTCACTGAGGAAGAAACTGGATCAGGTTTTCTCTCACTTTATTATTTCGGCTATAACTGATGGATATTTGCATATAAAATAAGTCAATAGAGTCTAATTTGTAATTTTTATGTCTTCATATCATGAGGTAGATCTCAGGCGGCTGGTGAGTCAAAAAGTAGATCTTGGTCTCAAAAAGTTTGGGCACCCCCGAGCTAAAGCTAGCTCAGTTAGTTAGCGACGCTTCAGGCTGGTACCTTCGCTTCCTTCAGGTTCTGCTGGTACTTTGTTTCCACATCCTGAATCTGATCTTTCAGTTCATGGATCTCCTGGTGGGCAGAGCGGCAGCAGCAGAGAGGAAGAGGAGCGATGAAGGTGAAGCACGGTGATGGCAGCAGCAGCAGAAGTGATGTGGAGAGAAAACGGTCAGAGCAGAACCAGCAGGTCCGTCTGTCCGTCACAGACCGAGCCTGACGGAGCGTTCCTCTGCATAAAACAACTTTCCAGATTTAAGTCCGTCTGCTGCGACGCTGCAGAAACGTTTCATTCTGTTTGGATCAATCTGATCATTATTTACTGCAGAACCGCGAAACAAAGTCATGAACGTCCAACCAGCTAATTCTGTACATCTTTTTTATTTCTCAGAGATTTTTGAAGAAGTTTGTGTTAAAAGATGAAATATTTCCTTACTGATAAAACCAAAGTATAACTTAACGAGCTGCTCAACATTCCTCATTTTCATGTTTTATTGGAGTATCACTGTCCTGCTAATATCACAGCATTCTGGTAACACTGTGACTTTTCCTCATAATTTAAAGTTTTTCTTCTTTTTAAATTATAATAATTTAAATTATTTCTTTGTCCTCCTTCATAAATAAGAAAAAAATATTTAATATATTTTTATATTCCTCTCTGTTGGTTTGTTTGCTGGAGAAATGAAAGAAATATTTTACAGAAATACTTGGAACGAAAACACTATTTTAGGGAAATAAATTTATGAAGGGAAACATTTTTGATAATATTTAAATCTTGACATTTTAGTTTTTACTTTCACAAAACTTTGAAAATGGAGAGAAAAATAAAATCTGGCCAGACTTTCATGAGTTTGGATCGATATCAGAACCAAACGTGATTCTATCCGGGTTTTATCCCGTCTAGTTATTCCAGCTCAGATAAACCCAAACCTGAAGATTCTGGGTGAATCGGTACCGGTCCGATTTCTGGGCTGAATGTGATCACTTCCTGGTTCCTGCAGTGAAACGCTCCGCAGTCGGTTCACTGAACTTCCGGGACGAAACGGAAACATGACGCGGATTTCTCCAGCCGGCTCTGAGAACCGACTCCGGCCCAGAAGGCTTTACCTTGATTTCGCGGATGGAGCCGTCGGCATCCACCGTCAGCGCCGTCTCCCCGCTGCCTCGCCGGGAGGAAGTCCCGCCCACCGAGGTGAGGGTCGCCGCCGTGAGAGCTGAAGTAGCTCGAGGTCCCTAAGGAAGAAACAACCAATCAGAGATGAACCTCTGAAATCATAGCTGGAGCAGAAAGATGGAGTCAAGATGGAGTCATGATGGAGTCATGATGGAGTCATGATGGAGTCATGATGGAATCAAGATGGAATCAACATGGAGTCATGATGGAGTCATGATGGAGTCATGATGGAGTCATGATGGAGTCATGATGGAGTCATGATGGAATTAAGATGGAGTCATGATGGAATCAAGATGGAATCAACATGGAGTCATGATGGAGTCATGATGGAATTAAGATGGAGTCATGATGGAGTCATGATGGAGTCATGATGGAGTCATGATGGAATCAAGATGGAGTCATGATGGAGTCATGATGGAGTCAAGATGGAGTCATGATGGAGTCATGATGGAGTCATGATGGAATCAACATGGAGTCATGATGGAGTCATGATGGAATTAAGATGGAGTCATGATGGAATCAAGATGGAATCAACATGGAGTCATGATGGAGTCATGATGGAATTAAGATGGAGTCATGATGGAGTCAAGATGGAATCAAGATGGAGTCATGATGGAGTCATGATGGAGTCAAGATGGAGTCAAGATGGAGTCAAGATGGAGTCAAGATGGAGTCAAGATGGAGTCATGATGGAGTCAAGATGGAATCAAGATGGAGTCATGATGGAGTCAAGATGGAGTCAAGATGGAGTCAAGATGGAGTCATGATGGAGTCATGATGGAGTCAAGATGGAGTCATGATGGAGTCAAGATGGAGTTATGATGGAGTCAAGATGGAGTCAAGATGGAGTCATGATGGAATCAAGATGGAGTCATGATGGAGTCATGATGGAGTCAAGATGGAATCAAGATGGAATCAAGATGGAGTCATGATGGAATCAAGATGGAGTCATGATGGAATCAAGATGGAGTCATGATGGAATCAAGATGGAGTCATGATGGAGTCATGATGGAATCAAGATGGAGTCATGATGGAGTCAAGATGGAGTCAAGATGGAATCAAGATGGAGTCATGATGGAGTCATGACGGAATCAAGATGGAGTCATGACGGAGTCATGATGGAGTCAAGATGGAGTCATGATGGAGTCATGATGGAATCAAGATGGAGTCATGATGGAATCAAGATGGAGTCATGATGGAATCAAGATGGAGTCATGATGGAATCAAGATGGAGTCATGATGGAGTCATGATGGAATCAAGATGGAGTCATGATGGAGTCAAGATGGAGTCATGATGGAATCATGATGGAGTCATGATGGAGTCATGATGGAGTCAAGATGGAATCAAGATGGAGTCATGATGGAGTCATGATGGAGTCAAGATGGAGTCAAGATGGAGTCATGATGGAGTCAAGATGGAGTCAAGATGGAGTCAAGATGGAGTCAAGATGGAGTCATGATGGAAATCAAGATGGAGTCATGATGGAGTCATGATGGAAATCAAGATGGAGTCATGATGGAGTCATGATGGAGTCATGATGGAGTCATGATGGAAATCAAGATGGAGTCATGATGGAGTCATGATGGAGTCATGATGGATTTATGATGGATTTATGATGGATTTATGATGGAGTCATGATGGAGTCATGATGGATTTATGATGGAGTCATGATGGAAATCAAGATGGAGTCATGATGGAGTCAAGATGGAGTCATGATGGAATCAAGATGGAGTCATGATGGAGTCATGATGGAGTCATGATGGATTTATGATGGAGTCATGATGGAGTCATGATGGATTTATGATGGAGTCATGATGGAGTCATGATGGAGTCATGATGGAAATCAAGATGGAGTCATGATGGAGTCAAGATGGAGTCATGATGGAATCAAGATGGAGTCACGATGGAGTCATGATGGAGTCATGATGGAGTCAGACTGGGAAACAACCTGAACAACTAGACATGAAGATCACTTTTAAAATTCCTATCAGATCCGGTTTCTCACCTTGTCAAAGTCTCTGTCTTCCGCCTGCGGAGACAGAAAACAGACATCAGGACAGATGAACAGGACGATGAAGAGGCTTCAGGTCCAACCAGACGAGCAGCAAATTCACCAAAAACTCAAAACGTTCCAGTTAAAGAAACCACCTTCAGAGCATCCAATGAGATCCCAGATAAATCCCAGGTGTTGTTACGCTCCAACATGTCTGAACATCATCCAGTCAGGGTGGCGAATATATACACACACACACACACACACACACACACCCTGCCGTCCCGTCAGAGCCGGGGACTCACTTCAGGGAAGTCAGGGATAGTGATGTCATCCAGGTGCCTGGAGAGGGCGCTGCCGCTCACCCCACTCCTCACAAAACTGGCGACAGAGCCGCAGTTCTCCTGCAACGCCACCAGGGGGCGACACAATGAAAAACCCAACAGGACGTCAACACGACAGAGTTACTATCAAACTACTGTTTCCATCTTCAGAGGGAAAAACACAGCAATATGCTGCATGCAGGGAAATACACACACACACACACACACACACACACACACACACACACACACACACACACACACACACACACACACACACACACACACACACACACACACACACACAGCACCGGTTCACCAGGGCAGACTAGTCTGATGTGAACTGAAAGTAAAAGTTAAATATTTGTTTTTCTCTGGAGAGTTTACTGAAAGCTGCCAGCAGGGGGCAGCGTTTCCACTCAGAGCAGAGGAAACTATCTGGTTAACCATCTGCTTCTCTGCTGGTTAACTATATCTGAGGTTTATTTAGCCTCAGATATTAAAGCAAACTCCTGATGTCGCACAAAAATTGACTTATTTAAAAGTTAAACTATCGATGTTTGGTAAAAGGTTTTCAATTAATAACCCAGGGGTCACAGGACGGTGCGCCTTCAGAAAGATGGGGCGCTGCAGCGTTTTCAAAAAGGACGAGTATAATGTAGATAATCGTTAATTTCACAGATGCCTGCAACTGAGAGACTATTACAGGAGATAAATCAGGTGGGATCCGTCTGTGATTCAAACCATTCATTCAGTGCAGCAAAAATTAAAATAATTTCTACTCGATATCAAAAACTGATGCTGAAGAAACATTCAACTAAGCATATAAAAGAAAAGCGGGAATCAGAGCTTGGCATGGCGATTACAGATGAAGATTGGTTGGATATGTGGAAAAATCCAACACGATTTTTCATCCCAGCTAAAGTCCAGAATAGATATAAGAGCATAAATACGGGGTGTTGGAGGAACTGTGGATCAGTGAAGGCCGATCATTCTTACATGTTTGGTAGCATGGTGCTACAGCTCTGCAACTGTAATGGCATGAAAGTAAGAGTGAAATATAGGTACAATGTTAATATCTAAGCTTTTAGGAGGAAATGGGGAAGGGTGGCGCCCCCTGGGCAACAACAATGGAATGATAGAAGAAATCTACATTATGGAAAAGCTGATACATGGTTTGAGACTACAAAGCACAAATGGAAGAAAAATGGATGAAATGAACAAAAATAAAGACAAAAAACAGCGACCAAAAATAGAGAAAGAACTGGACGAACTGGAGGGGGCAAAGGTCACAGAGGACTGGCTCCCAAGCAAAAGTTTTATGTAATGTTGAATGTGAATTGTTTATATGCGTTATGTATGTGAACAAATGTGAAAAATGCTAATAAAAGCGCCTTCATTCCTCCTGCAGGCGTTTCTCAAAGGGCTGGGACTCGAGCTGCAGCTTCCTGCTGTCAGTCACCTGATCCAGGTGTGATAAAGCAGGACTCTGTGGGAAGCCATTTGTAACAGTCAGAAATTAACCGCAATAATCTGGGTTATTTAGCCTGTAGGAGAATAAAATGGAGGTTCATTTCAAAGTCCTATTTTCATTCAAATGTCAGTTTGAAACTAAACATTAGATTACCAACAACATATTCAGCGTCGATGCTAAACACATAGCTTCAAACCTAATGTTCACTTAGCTCCCACTCTAGTTGGTTTCAAGCAAAAATGTTTAGCAAAACATTAAGTTTAACTTTAAACTAAGCAATTAGTTTGGAGCTAAAACAAATTAGCTTGAAACTAAATATTTAACTTCCAACTAAATGCATAGCTAATTACTCATTTAGCTCCAAACTACATATTCAGTTAGTGAGCCAAATATTTAACATCATGCTAAATATTTAACTTGCTAATAAACTTGTAGCTTCAAACTAAACATTTAGTTGACAGAGAATCAGATATAAACATGAATTAAATATTTAAGGGCTTTCTGGAACATGACCCCGGCCCGGGTCTTTCTGCATGGAGTCTGCATGTTCTCCCTGTGCAGGATGGGTTCTCTCCGGGTACTCCGGCTTCCTCCCACAGTCCAAAAACATGACTGTCAGGTTAATTGGTCTCTCTAAATTCTCCCTGTGTGTGTATGGTTGTTTGTCCTGTGTGTCTCTGTGGTGCAACAGACTGGTGACCTGTCCAGGTGACCCCGCCTCTCATCCGGAACGTTAGCTGGAGAGGCACCAGCACCTGCCGGCCCCACTAGGGGACAAGGGGTGTGTGTGTGGATGGATGAAAGGAACATGGAAATTAAACTGGTGCTCTACTGTTGCAGCAGTGGCGTTTTTTTAATTAGCTTTCACTAAATACGATGCTGGTTAGCATTGTATCGTTAGCAGAACTAATGTTTCTGATTGGTGCTTTAGGGTTAGCACACCTAGCTTTTCAGTTAGCAGTGCCCGAACTGTTTCTACATAGCATAGACAGCAGCAGACCGACCCATGCATGAACTCAAACGGAGCCGGTGGCTCTCACCACTGGGCTGGTCCGGGCCGAACTGGCCCTGCTGGACGCTCTGGAGCTGCGGTAGCTACTGTACTCCACAGGCTGCAGGAAGAACACACCACATACGATTCTGTCAGTCTGCCTGCATTACCCTCCCAGATGTTAGACCGGACCCGTTTGGACCCGCTCCGCTGGCTTACGTGAGAGGTGGAGACTCTGCGGGAGCCGCTGCACAGACTTAGACCGTCGTCATACAGAGAGCTCTGCAGGGGACGGATCAGGAGCTCAGCCGGGCAGAACCGCACACACATGATATCAGTGCTGAGTGTTAGGTCACCGAACGCTGGCTGGCTAATGGCTAACAGAGCTAGAACCAACCTAAAACTGCAGAGACGGGTCCAATCAGAACTTCAGTCTGTCTGAGTGTTAGCTTACAGACCCGGTAGCTGCCGTTAGCTTACTGACCCTGTTGCTACCGTTAGCTTACTGACCTGGTAGCCATTGAAAGACAAGCCGGGGTTTCTGGACGGGCCGCTGAGATCAAACAGGTCGGAGGAAGTGAAGGAAGACTGGAGAGAGGAAGTGAAGCAACCAGAGATCCATCAGGAATAACGCAGCATTTCAGCACTCAAACTACAGCAGAAGGTATCAGAACCAGAACCAGAACCCATGCAAGAGTCCATACAATATGTCCTCTGCTGTCTCTCAGCATGCAGCATGTTGGTTAGACTGATTTCAGGTGAAATGCTCTGAGCCGCAGTTATCATCTTCACACGGTGCCATTAGAGGAGAAAACACACCAGAACCAGAACAGAACCACGCACCGGCTGCAGGTCCAGTCTGGACGATTGGAACATCCTGCTGTCATCGCTCAGCCTGGAGCTCTGAGGCCAAACAGGGAAACACAGAAGGCTCTGAGAAAACAGTGGTGCTGTGGGCTCCCCAACCACCCAGAAAAGGCGGGAATGGAGAACGAGGACCTGAACAACTTCAGCATCACTTAACAGTTAGACCCGATTTAACCTGGAGTGTAAATATGATTATTATTCATGGCAGCAGGAGGACAGAGCGCCGACAGCGACAGATCAGAGCAGAAAGGAAGGAAAAGAGTCGATAAAATCCTGTTTTTTTGTTTGTTTTTTTTAATTTTTTTTGGCTCTAGTGGCCTTTATTTGACAGTTAATTGACAGGAAAGCGGGTAATGAGAGAAGGGGGAAGACATGCAGCAAAGGTCACTAAGGCTGGGAATCGAACCTGCGACGGCTGCGTCAAGGACTAAGGCCTCCATATGTGGGTTGTGCTGAACCCCTGATTTGTTTTGTTTAAATGTTTCTGAAAAGTTAAAATGATTCATGGAAGCAGCTCAGCTTTCCATCTGGTTGATATCTCCTCCCTTTTCTCCACTTTCATTAATTTCTGCACCAATAAGGTGCAGCATGTCAAACTGTATGCTGATGATTCTGTGGTTCATCTCTGGCATCGGCTCTGTGGCTTTAGGGTTTTATCAGATTCTGGAAACAATCACTAATAAATCAGTTACTCCAGTCTGTAGCGATTCACAAAAAAAAAATCAACAGATCCCTGCATTTTTTCATGCTAATGCATCACTGTGAGTTTATCTCAGATGTTCTTAAAAATGGTGGAAAACACTGAGTCTACGTGATGCCAACTCCCACCTGCAGGTGGCAGTGTTTCTACTCCACCGCAGCCTCGGCTGTTTTAGTCTGTGATCGATGTGGAGAAAAACAAAAACTGAGCTATTTTTAAAGTTTTTAAAGAATGAAAATGTTTGCGTACCCAATGTGTCTGTTATTCTCATGATTTTTCTTCTACATGTAAATTTGATAAAAAGTTTAATGACTAAAAATGTCAGAATTTCTTGCATACGTTTCTAAAGTATCACCACAAAAACAGATCTGGGTTTCTCTACATGTGGTTAGCGTGTTTTACGTCGCGTTTTTTCCTGTCATGCGTTAGTGTGTCAAGCAGCCACTGACCCTGCTGGACAGCGCGCTGTAATCGTCATGGCAACCGTTTCTCTGTGAACGACAAACACCTGATGAGACGAGCAGATCGCTCTGCGTCTCACTCTGACGTTTCCTCACTCACGTCTCTGTGCTTATGCTTCTTCTTTTTCTTTGACTTCCTGTGCAAAGAGGAACCCTGAGAGAAGAAGAAAACAGTGAAGAAGAAGAAGAAGAATCACACCCATGATGCAGGAAGCAGCAGGAAGCGAGGACAGAGCCCCTCCCCGGCTTGTTTCTGGGTTCAGAGTTGTCACTGTTTCTCTAACAGAACCGTCTGACTGAACCGAACCCAAAGGGATCCGTTGCATTACGGAACATTATTCAACAGCAGAACCAAAAACAGGAAAACATTCATTCATTCATTCATCATCCACAGAGTGAAATCATGCAGAGGGAAACTGTTGTACGACACAAAGCAGTTTCCTCCACGATGCTGCGCTGCCAGCTGATTGGTCGTCTGACGCTCCTGTTACCGCCTGATTAACCTGATGGCGCCGCTTCCGCCCCCTGGTGGCCGCTCTGCTCCTGCCAGTGGTGAATGCATGAGGCTGTTTCTCCAGAGGCTGAACTGGTTTTACTCTCTGCTGCAGGAACGCTGATCATATTACGGTTTCATAAATATAATGTGACTTTAATCAAGTCAGTATTTGGTTTTTACATCAAATAAAGCCATAAATGAAGAGAAAATGGGTGAAACATAAAGAATATATTGTTATAGTAGCAGATTAGCCTCTACAGCAGGGGTCCCCAAACTACGGCCTGCGGGCCGCATCCGGCCCGCCTCCTCATTTGGTCCGGACCCCTGAACAATACCAGAGAGCATTCAGTGTGTTTTTTTTCATATATATGTGGATTTTTCTTCAACCACCAGGGGGGGCTCTTGAGCAGATTTGAAACTTAGTTTCCCTCAATGGAATATATACTAGTCAGTACCAGTCACCGTTTCGCTCACGGTTTCTTTCCATTTGCATTCTGGGTAAAAATCTATCTACAAACGCGAATATGTCGTCGGCAGTACATGCTCTGCCCCGTCCCTCCCCTTGTGCCTGTTCTCCGTCTCACTCAGTGCAGAATCTCAGAAAAACAACATTTAAATCATGTTTTCTTTGTGCAGATATTTTTCTGCAGCTGCAGACAAAGCAAACGGGAGATTCTGACGCTTTTTCTGATGAAAACATGAGAAATGGACCGGTCAGAACCAGAATGTAACTGACCAATGTTCCTGAGTTTCCATGTTAGAAACAACCAGACAGAATCAGCAACTCAGTCTGACTGACAGACCGACACACCCGCAATCAGAGCAACTGGGTCAAATCGGGTCAAACATGCTGGGTCAACCACAAACAATCAGAGAAGGTCAAAGTTCAACGGGGTCTCACCCCTCCACCATACGCCCCCACAGAGTCCAGATCCGACTGGAGAAGACAGAAACAAGTTGATGAAGAACGAGATGATCAGTCAGAAGGTCCGTTTGGTTCTGGTTCTAGGAACCAGAACCAGCTGAGAAGTCTGAGAGAGAGAGCGGTACTGACCCGGACGCTGCCGCGGCTTCCCACCGACATCCGCTCATCGTCATCAGACAGCTGTGGAGAGCAAAACGACACGATCAGAAATGGGTCGGGCAGATCCACGGGCCGGTTCTGAGAAACCCTCTGGACCCGACCCGGAACAACCACACACAGCAGGAAGAACTGGGTTCAGTTTGAAACGGTTCAGGAAACAGAGGAAGAGGAAACAAACCGTGTGGAGCCGTGAAGAACGAGAAAACCTCTCACTGTCCTCCTGCAGGAGGAAGAGGAGGATCAGTGAAATCTGAAACATGAAGCTATTGAAACTTTCTGCCTCTAAGTTTCCTTCTTCAGGCTGAGTGATTGATTATCCACCAGCACTGCAGTGTTAATATTAATACGGTTCGTTAATATCTGGTTCAGCCCAAACGAAGCAACACGCTCCAGACTCCACGCTGCTCTGACATCATCACTGCTCGCCGCTCTGCTGCGTCTCTGGAGGCTAAAGGAGGCTCCTGCTGCTTCACTCTGAGCCTGGTTCGGCTCCTGCTGGACGTTTCCTCTCCTTAAAGAGGAACTGATTTGGTAAGCATGGGACAACATGGCTACAAAGCTAGCTGCGCTAACACTAAAGCACTAACTGCAAACATTAGCTCTGCTAACACTGAAATGCTATACCAACATGGTGTTTAGCCAAAAGCTAATGCTACGGCACGAAATTCAATCACGAGTCAATGACTCAGCGTATCGCCCTCTACAGGCTCATCTTGTCATTACTCAGCTTCCTGTATGGTTTGTGTTTCAGGAAGTGATTCTGTGGAACAAACTTCACTCCTGGTTTCAGTTTAGTTTATAGTTGTTTTGCTAACTCTGTTGCTGGTTTTACCTAAATTTTGCCTTGTAGCTCTAAAGCAGGGGTCCCCAAACTTTTTCCTGCGAGGGCCACATAAGTGTTCCCTTTTGTGGTCGGGGCCGGTCTGTCGAGGCGGGGGGGGGGGGGGGGATTAAGGTCGATGACGATTTTTACCCAGAATGCAAATGGAAAAAACCGTCAGCGAAACGGTGACTGGGACTGACTAGTATATATTCCATTGAGGGAAAGTAAGTTTCACATCTGCTCAAGAGCCCCCCTGGTGGTTGAAGAAAAATCCACATATAAACCGGAAAATACAATATATGAAAAAAAAAAAAACACTCAATGCTCTCTGGTATGAAGAGGCGGGCCGGATCCGGTATTGTTCAGGGGGCCGGACCAAATGAGGTGGCGGGCCGGATCCGGCCCGCGGACCGTAGTTTGGGGACCCCTGCTCTAAAGCAATGCATTCTGGGTACAGAATATCTGATGCACCACATGAGATAACATGAGGACAGGAAACATTACTGCTGTGTAAACAAACTTCAAAATAAGAGCATGAATATAAACTTCAAAATAAGAGCATGAATGGAAACAGAATTTTCCATCTACTTGGAAAATTCTGAACTGTAAATAACCAAAAACTGAAACTCAGATGTTGAGCTACAAAACAGTCAAACAAATTAGTGCTTCAGAATTGATCTGGGGAAGCTAAGTGCACTAAATGTTTTCAAAGTTAGCAATAATGCTAAAGCGCTCAGCTAAAAATTAGCTCCTTTACTAGCGGTTAGTGAAACTGTGCTGCATGGTGTCTAAAATACCTTTAGACACTGTGGAAAAGCAAATCAGTCAAGCGTCTGTACTTCCTGTTAAAGTTGAGTTTTCCTCTCCACTGTCACCACATGCATGATCAGTGAATGTTTGAAGTCAGGGACTCCATGCAAATTATTTTCAACCAATCCGAATAAAGAGCTGATCTGGACGTGTTGCTGATAATCTGCAGGATGAAAATCTGCTAATCTGACCAATAAAAGCATCCGTCTGTCCAGCAGCATCAGCATTAGCATTAGCATTAGCGTTAGCTAAAGTGATCACTCTGCAGCAGATGGTCATGGTGGCTCTAATCCAGCCAGGCCTCCCACTCCTTCAAATAACTGGATTACCATCCACACTCTGACTTTGATTCAATATAATCCATATTTTCCATTTTAAGGATTAACGGGGATTATCAGGAACTCGGCACACACACACAGTTAGCAGGGTGCACAAACTTTTAGTGTTTTTAGTCAAAATCTACCATCCACTGCTCAATGTCTCCCCATTTACTGTCGGCCCGCTCCTCTCGGGGATTCAGACCGTAATACTTCTGAAAGACGGGAAACGAGGGCAAAGGTTAACGAGTGGCCAGGTTTCCATGGCAACACACACAGATATCTGGAGGGTCCTACCTTCTGCACCTGGAAGATCTGCAGCAGCAACAGAGGCCAGGAAAGAGGGAACAGGGAGGAGGGAACAGGAACACGAAGGAGGGAACAGGAACACGGAGGAGGGAACAGGAACACGGAGGAGGGAACAGGAACAGGGAGGAGGGAACAGGAACAGGGAGGAGGGAACAGGAACACGAAGGAGGGAACAGGAAGAAGGGAACAGGAACAGGGAGGAGGGAACAGGAACACGAAGGAGGGAACAGGAACACGGAGGAGGGAACAGGAACACGGAGGAGGGAACAGGAACACGGAGGAGGGAACAGGAACAGGGAGGAGGGAACAGGAACACGAAGGAGGGAACAGGAAGAAGGGAACAGGAACAGGGAGGAGGGAACAGGAACACGAAGGAGGGAACAGGAACACGGAGGAGGGAACAGGAACACGGAGGAGGGAACAGGAACACGGAGGAGGGAACAGGAACAGGGAGGAGGGAACAGGAACACGAAGGAGGGAACAGGAAGAAGGGAACAGGAACAGGGAGGAGGGAACAGGAACACGAAGGAGGGAACAGGAACACGGAGGAGGGAACAGGAACACGGAGGAGGGAACAGGAACACGGAGGAGGGAACAGGAACACGGAGGAGGGAATAGGAAGAAGGGAACAGGATCAGGGAGGAGGGAAAAGGGAACAGGAAGGAAGGAACAAGAAATGGGAGTAGTGAACAGGGAAGAGGGAAAAGGGAACAGGAAGGAGGGAACAGGAACAGAGGAGAGAACAGGAAGGAGGGAAGGAGGAAGGAACAGGGAGGAGGGAACAGGAAGGAGGGAACAGGAACAGGGAGGAGGGAACAGGAAGGAGGGAACAGGAACAGGGAGGAGGGAACAGGAAGGAGGGAACAGGAACAGGGAGGAGGGAACAGATAGAAGGGAACAGGATCAGGGAGGAGGGAAAAGGGAACAGGAAGGAGGGAAAAGGGAACAGGAAGGAGGGAACAGGAACGGAGGAGGGAACAGGAATAGGGAGGAGGGAACAGGAACAGGGAGAAGGGAACAGGAACGGAGGAGGGAACAGGAACAGGGAGGAGGGAACAGGAAGAAGGTAAAAGGGAACAGGAAGGAGGGAAAAGGGAACAGGGAGGAGAGAAAGGGAACAGGAAGGAGGGAACAGGAAGGAGGGAACAGGGAGGAGAGAAAGGGAACAGGAAGGAGGGAAAAGGGAACAGGAAGGAGGGAACATGAACAGGGAGGAGGGAGCAGGGAGGAGAGAAAGGGAACAGGAAGGAGGGAAAAGAGAACAGGAAGGAGGGAACAGGGAGAAGCAATGAGAACATGGAGGATGTATCAGGGTCCCTGTAGAAACATTCTAGATTCGCTTCTGAATTTCTCAGGTATGTGAAGAAACAACGAGGAGCAACCTGAGAGACTTGGTTGGGTTCTGTTGGGTTCAAACCTCCACAGAACCAGCACCTGGTGAATTTCCATCCTGTAACCTGCTGCATCAGTGATACAGTTTCTGCTCAGCTTGGTCTGGACTTTGACTAGGACATTTTCAGCTGATCTGCTGTGTCTGGTTTCCTCCATCTTGGTCCAATATCTCTGGACTCGTCTCAGGGGTGTCCAAAGAGCGGCCCGAGGGCCGTTTGTGGCCCCGAGACAATGTTGTCCCCCGAACTGGACAAAGTAGTTCATTAAACTTTGTTCCTAATCAGGGTCAAATTATTGTTTTCTTTCATTTACAGCAGCAGGTTTGGTTTAAAACAGAAAACATGCTGAATTATTTCTACGTTTTGGATCTACGATGAAAAACCTCCTACAAAACTGAAAATGGAGACATTTCCTTGATTTAATTTCATTGATTATTTTCTTGACCCGTCAGAAGTTTTGAATCAGTGTTTTCGGCCCGTACAGTTTGGACGCCCCAATCCAGAAGCAGCTCTGCTAACCTCAGTGCGGCGGCCATCTTGTTTCTAGAGAGAAGAAACTTCTTCCTTCAACTCAGCCTCACTGGTTCAGGGTCATGACCTTTGACCTGCTAACTCAAGCCTGTGGAGTCGCACTGGTCAGACAGATGACCTTTACCCCCAAATTGATATTTATGAAGGGCTGAAATGATTAACAGATTATTAAAATAATTCTCATCTGATTTAGTGAACAGGAGTACAAACAGCAGATAATCAATAATCAGCTCCACTCCGTTTCAATGTTCCTGTTACAACATGTTTGTTTTCTTCTTCAATAAAACAAATGAATTAGTTTATTTATCTTTTAATGTATTTATAATATAGAAAAGAGGCTGAAATGAAAAACCTGCAGATTGATTATTTCTATCTGACTGATCGATCAATCGATCAGTAAATTAATCGTTAGCTGCAGCTAAACAGAGACGTCGTTCTGAATCGCTGGAGGAAAATAAAAACATCAACCAAAGTTTCCTTCAGTTGTTTCTCGAAGTCAGACCTCCAGAACCGGCGCTGACCCGACCCAGCAGGTTCCGACCCGACCCAGCAGGTTCCGACCCACCGCAGCTTTTCCATCACAGCATCCAGGACTTTAATCCAGATTTAGAGCCGACCTGCTGGAGGACCCGACTGGACCAGTAAACCAGAAAACAGCCTGTGGTCTGTCTGAACCGGTCCAGTTACAGGACCGGACCTGGTCCTGAAACTGGACCGGACCCGGTCTGCTGATGAAACTCGAGCCATTCCCACACTTTCCAGCAGATTAACCTAAACCAAAGCGACCCGGTTCAGCAGAACCAGAACCAGCCGTGAGGTTCTACCGGTCCTCCTCCGCTCCACTCACCGCAGTTCCCTTCCTGAGCAGAGGGACCCGGGGCCGCGCGCCGAGGGCCGCCCGCAGCCCCCGCCCCGTCAGCCGCCGCCCGGCCGTCCTGCAGGGGTCAGAGGTCAGCGCCCCGGCCGGTCTGGGCTCGCCGCTACGCCTCGACGGCCAGAGGCTGCTGGGAGATCTGGAGCCATCGCCACGGCAACAACAATCAGGGCTAAAGCGCAGCCGCTAATCTGCTTTAAAACTCGGCTAAAAGGTTTACGGGTCACACGCGGCCCGGCCCGGCCCGGCCCGGCTTAACCAACAGAACTAATCGGACCTGAAGTGTCTATGGAGCAGAACAGATTCACCGCTCCGACCGGAGAGAACGCTGTGACCAATAAACTGATCATTAATCCATTATTCTGATCATTAATCGGATTTAAAAAGTTGCCACATTCTGCAAATTTTTCATTGAATCAATAAATGAAATTTATTCTGTATAATATAAAAACACTAAAAGGTGGAAATAAATAAATTCTTGTTTCAAATGACAAAAACATTTTGTTGGCTGAAAGTCAACAGTTGCTTCAGTGAAATAATCCTTCTGACATTATTATGAAAACTGTTGATCAACTGATTAATAACTGGATGCAAAATGTGATTAATAGAGGATTAATTTCCCTGAATGTGAACCGGATGAAACTGAAACCAGAGGATTTACAGATTAAGGTTTTAATCTGAATGTTTGTCATTCTGTGTTTTTCTGTAATCGATTAATCTGATTAATCAATCGTCCCTAATCAGATTATAGCAGGTATTTATGAAGTCTGAGTTTCCCTTCAGCAGTCGATGTTTTTTAATTTCTGATCTTTTGTCTCGTTTTTCACTGAGCAGCAGCAGAGACCTTCATCCTGCTGCTCCTCCTCCTCAGATATTCTTAGCTGGTTGTAATCGCAAACACAAACCAGACGGCGACCTGGGCACGCCGCCGGATGGAGGGACACAGAGGGAGAGAGAGATGGAGAGAGAGAAAGAGAGAGAGCGAGAAAGAGAGAGATACAGAGAAAGAGAGAGAGAGAGAAAGAGAGAGAGCGAGAAAGAGAGAGATACAGAGAAAGAGAGAGAGAGACAGAGAAAGAGAGAGAGAGACAGAGAAAGAGAGAGAGACAGAGAGATTTGGAGAGAGAGCGAGAAAGAGAGAGAGATACAGAGAAAGAGAGAGAGACAGAGAGATTTGGAGAGAGAGCGAGAAAGAGAGAGAGATACAGAGAAAGAGAGAGAGAGAGAGAGAGACAGAGAAAGAGAGAGACAGAGAGATGTGGAGAGAGAGCGAGAAAGAGAGAGAGATACAGAGAAAGAGAGAGAGACAGAGAGAGACAGAGAAAGAGAGAGAGACAGAGAGATGTGGAGAGAGAGCGAGAAAGAGAGAGAGATACAGAGAAAGAGAGAGAGATGTTAGTGGATCTAAAACTTTTAGGAAAAAGCAGAAACCACCTCAACATAGAAACTTTTTGCTCAGTTTAATTGTGGAAGATATTTTTAATTTTGCTGTTTTCATCAAGTTTTTGCAATGTCATATTTGAGAAGCAGCCCAGAGGAGCACGGCCTCTCTGGAGGAGCAGCAGAGCTGCTCAGCTCAGGTGGGACAATCCGTCTGCACCTGCAGCCTGGCAGCCAGGTTGTTATAAATATAACAAGTTAGTTTATCGGAAGCCATGTTGGGGAGAGAGCAAGCATGTGGAAGTAGAGAATAACGTCCCTGTGGTGAAACATGGCGGTGGCAGCATCATGCTGTGGGAAGATGGATGGAGATAAACTAAGAGAATCCTGGAGGAAAACCTGCAGCAGAGCTGAGAGCAGGTGGAGGTTCAACCAGAGATACTATGGGATGGATTAGAAGGGCTAAAATGGCCTAGTCAAAGTCCAGACTGAATTTCACTGAGAATCTGTAGGAAGACTTGAAAACTTCTGTCTTCAGATGTTTTCAATCCAGCCTGACTGAGTTAAATATAAATACATGCCACACTTTTCAAATTGCTGCTACTTTTTTTTCTGTCACATTAAATCCTGAACCAATCAGAATCCTGGAATCCTGCTGCTTTAATCAGACAGAGCAGCATTTTAACAACATGATGATTTTATTGAGCAGCTCCTTTAACAGACAGGAAGCAGTTCCTTTAACAGACAGGAAGCAGTTCCTTTAACAGGCAGGAAGCAGTTCCTTTAACAGACAGGAAGCAGTTCCTTTAACAGGCAGGAAGCAGTTCCTTTAACAGGCAGGAAGCAGTTCCTTTAACAGACAGGAAGCAGTTCCTTTAACAGGCAGGAAGCAGTTCCTTTAACAGACAGGAAGCAGTTCCTTTAACAGACAGGAAGCAGTTCCTTTAACAGGCAGGAAGCAGTTCCTTTAACAGACAGGAAGCAGTTCCTTTAACAGGCAGGAAGCAGTTCCTTTAACAGGCAGGAAGCAGTTCCTTTAACAGGCAGGAAGCAGTTCCTTTAACAGACAGGAAGCAGTTCCTTTAACAGGCAGGAAGCAGTTCCTTTAACAGGCAGGAAGCAGTTCCTTTAACAGACAGGAAGCAGTTCCTTTAACAGACAGGAAGCAGTTCCTTTAACAGGCAGGAAGCAGTTCCTTTAACAGGCAGGAAGCAGTTCCTTTAACAGGCAGGAAGCAGTTCCTTTAACAGACAGGAAGCAGTTCCTTTAACAGGCAGGAAGCAGTTCCTTTAACAGGCAGGAAGCAGTTCCTTTAACAGGCAGGAAGCAGTTCCTTTAACAGACAGGAAGCAGTTCCTTTAACAGGCAGGAAGCAGTTCCTTTAACAGGCAGGAAGCAGTTCCTTTAACAGGCAGGAAGCAGTTCCTTTAACAGGCAGGAAGCAGTTCCTTTAACAGGCAGGAAGCAGTTCCTTTAACAGGCAGGAAGCAGTTCCTTTAACAGACAGGAAGCAGTTCCTTTAACAGGCAGGAAGCAGTTCCTTTAACAGACAGGAAGCAGTTCCTTTAACAGGCAGGAAGCAGTTCCTTTAACAGGCAGGAAGCAGTTCCTTTAACAGGCAGGAAGCAGTTCCTTTAACAGGCAGGAAGCAGTTCCTTTAACAGGCAGGAAGCAGTTCCTTTAACAGGCAGGAAGCAGTTCCTTTAACAGGCAGGAAGCAGTTCCTTTAACAGACAGGAAGCAGTTCCTTTAACAGACAGGAAGCAGTTCCTTTAACAGACAGGAAGCAGTTCCTTTAACAGACAGGAAGCAGTTCCTTTAACAGACAGGAAGCAGTTCCTTTAACAGACAGGAAGTTGTGGGATCTGTTGTGTCTTGGGTCATAATTAATTTTTGGTTCTGATCAACCCGGTTACCTCTTTCTGCTGCCGCTCCAGCTCCTTCATCCGGATCTCCCGTGCTTCGGCCCGGGCCGCTCGCTTCGCCGCCAGCCTGGCCTCTGCCTGCAGAGAGAGAGAGAGAGAGAGAGAGAGACTGGTGAGAACAGGGGGGTGACTGGGGGTAACTGAGAGCAACTGAGAACGATTGGGACCAATTTTGATTGGCTGGGCCAGGGGTCAAAGGTCAGTGCTCTGCTTCATGTTTTAAACTTGTTTCTGTTTTTCTCCTCTCTGCAGAATTCATAACCCAGAGAGACTTTTTCCCTTAAAAGGACGTCTCAGAGAGAGAGTGTGTGTGAGTGAGTGTGTGTGTGTGAGCATTTCCTTCCTCTCTCTCTGCGGTCGGTGGTTTCAGCCGCTGGGCTCAAGGCGGTGGCTCTAATGCCTCCACTATTGCCCCCGCCCTTCTGCCCCCACCGGCCAGTGAGACGTTTCTCACTCAGAATCGGCTGAAAGCAGAACAGAGATAAAAACCCAGCTTCGTCTGGTTCAGTCATCCTAACTTTGGTGTTTCTGTGTTTAAACTTTTACATTCATTAACAGAAATTTCTCCTGGTTCAGTTCTTCTGTAACCTCCAGGCGGCCGAAGGTACTGGTTCTGGTTCTGGTTCTGCTGGAGGTTTCTTCCTGTTACCGGGGTGATTTCCTCTCCCATGTTGCCCCCTGCTGGTCAGGAGGAGTGATGCTCTGCTGGTTTTCCTCAAAACAAACATTTTATGCTAATTTGAATAATGAACTTGATGCTCTGATTGATAATTAGAATAAATTAGAAGAAATGATTGAAGTTAAATAATTTTTTAATAAAATGCATCAAGACAACATGTGACCTGGTGGGGCTATTGAAATAAACTGATTTGAATTTAATTAGTAGTGTTTAGTTCTAGCTAATGGACTTAGCTCCTGCTGGTAGAGTTAGCTCCTGCTGGTAGAGTTAGCTCCTGCTGGTGGACTTAGCTCCTGCTGGTGGACTTAGCTCCTGCTGGTGGACTTAGCTCCTGCTACTGGAGTTAGCTCCTGCTAGTGGAGTTAGCTCATGCTAGTGGAGTTAGCTCATGCTAGTGGAGTTAGCTCATGCTAGTGGAGTTAGCTCATGCTAATGGGCTTAGCTTTTGCTAGTGGAGCTAGCTCCTGCTAACACAGTGAATAGTAGTCCACTAGCCGATCATGCTAGCTTGTTTCAAAAGTTGTTAGCGGCCCTTGAACACTTTGAGCAGTTTGTCTCCTTCCAGATGTTTTGTTTCCCTTGTTAGCCTCTAAACCTTCAAGCATTTAGCTAACTGCCTCCAGTTGACTGTAACCTGGCCACAAAATTGGCCCAGAATGCATTGCATGCAGGTGATAAAATGGTGACCTCTGTATGTGAAAAATATAATACAGACAGTTATTGATGTAATTATTTGTTTTTACATCTCACAAACAACAACCTTTAGATTAATTAGAAAACTAAAACATATTTAGTCCAAAATGTTAACCAGTCATAAATCATTTAAGTTTCAACTTCTGAAGAACCACAGAAGAAGAACATCAGGTGGAGTCGTGCCATGATCTCACAGCAGCACCAGTCACTTTAACCTGAGTTCACAGCTAAATTATATCTAAACATGTTAATACATGGCAGGACAGTGGCGCAGTTGGTAGTTCTCCCTGTGCAAGGCGCATCTCTAAATTGTCCCTCGGTGTGTGTGTGTGTGTGTGTGTGTGTGCGGGGGTGTGTGTGTGGTTGTGTGTTGCCCTGTGACCTGTCCAGGTGACCCCGCCTCTCACCCAAAACGTTAGCTGCAGAGGCAGCAGCAGCTCCTGACCCACCAAGGGTGTTAGAAAATGGATGGACAGTTTTCTGTTTATTAAAACGTCTCATTCTGCAGAATGAAGCAGCAGTGAAGAGCCGCCCCCGTCGCCGCCAGGCGGCCGGTAATTAGCGCTGCCTTTAATAGCGTCCATGTTGAAGAGCTTTCACTGCAGCCTGATAAAGGCCGACCTCCTTCCAGTCACACACTGGACTAAAAATAGAAACCTGAGGCCGACTGCAGCTGCTGGAATGGGGAGTAAACGCTCTGCAAATATTTTCTTAAGTAGCAGCAGGAACAATGCAGTAAACATGGCATCATCATCATCGGCTTTAACTCTTTTATATAAACTCCCAACATGAAGGTGATGCAAACTGAAACCTGCAGCAACATGTAGAAACTCTGATGATATTTAGGTCTGGCTCATCGTGCTTCAGCCTGTTAGGAAATCTGAACAGATCCAAACTTCATGAAGGTCATGAGGTCAAAGAGAGAGAATTAAAGCTGCAGTGGAAACTTTAACAAATCATTTAATGATCTCACACCTGTGGGTCAGGTGGATCAACCTGATCAGATCAGACCTGGAAATGATTCTCATTTAAACTCCAAGCATGAAGCGTGTTTCAGTAACCTGTCAGATCCAGCTGCTTAAAAACAGCTACAGGTGTGAGAAAGTAAATACAAGAAGAATAAAACGACCCACTTTCACAGTTCAGGAAGGAAATTTACACATTCGGTTTATTGACTCATCTTTTAGTTCCTCTTATTTAACAAACGATGATAGAAGATATTAGGCAACAGCCTTCATCACAGCAGAAAACCTCCTTGAAATGTTTCAGTCCTGAAGCAGAACGTTTTCCTCTCATTTGAAAATGTATTTAAATTCAGTTTATTTCTAAAGCACCAGTAACATGTCGTCTCGAGGCACTTTACTAAAAAACTCATTTCAGAAAAATCACGTCATTCCAAGTTTGTTTTATTCAATTAGTTTAAAAAGTTTTCAAAGGGATCCCAGCTGAGCATGGAGTCGTTCACTTGCAGCATTCACTCCTCCTGACCAGCAGGGGGCGACAGTAGAGAAAAAAACTCATCTTTAAACAGGAAGAAACCTCCAGCATAACCAGAACCGTTCAGTACAGGTTGAAGGTTTGAGAAGATAAAATGTTTTGGTCTAAAAACCAGCAGCGGTTCTGAGGATGTTTTCCAAAAATATCTGCATTTCTGCCGTCACTGTTTAACGTTTATATTATCTTATTACTTTTACAAACAGTTTTACCTGCTGTTGTGATGAAGATTCAATACAAATTCAAAGATTCTTCATTAGTCGTAAATAAACATTAAGCTACACGGCTGATATATTTTAATCTTTTATTTCATTGCTTCTCTTGGAACTTTACATTTTAGATTAGATTAGATTAGATTAGATTACTGCCATGGATAACATAATATTTCTGGGAGGAAAGATATTTCATAAAATATTTAGATAAAATAAAAAAGTTTAATAAACTTCCCCAAACAAACTGACTGAAATAATCTTTTGCTGCTGATTTCAGGTGTAGCCAGGAGACGATCAACGTTTAGGTTAATGAGGTTTATGAGTTTAAATAAAATCAATTTATTATGAATTTATGGTTTCAACGTTCATTTTCTCCCATTTATTGATGGGAGCAGAAACAGAAGCAGCACTGCGTTTTTCTTCTTTGACCCTTTATAGTTCAGTTTATGTCGCACCGATTCACATCTCCTGTCATCAGGAGGAGTTTAACAGAAAAATGATCCGGTTCTCATCCCGTCCTTCAGAACCCGGTCCGGTTCCGGCCCAGCAGTTTGGTTAAATCACAGCTGGAAAACGAGATGAGAAACTCTGTCCAACTGAACTGCATCAGTGTGTTTACTTTGAGTTTTGATGTTTTTCATCGAATGATGACTTCTTGGTGATTTTTGCTCCATTGAGACGTTTCAGTCTCTAAAAGTGGACGAAAAACATGGAGGTTAGGAACCATGTGAGTTACTGTAGCTTTGTGCAGCTCAGAGCTCCAGCAACATTCCTGCTGTTACATCTGCATGAACTGTTCTTGGTGTCGGACTGGAGAATCAGCAGCCAGCAGGAGGCGACGGATGAAATGTGGTCAATTAGATTATTGTGTCGCTGACGGATTCACAGCATCCAGACTGGAAATGGAGACAGGACAGAGAGAGGACATGAGGTCCAACAGGACGGACAAACCAGAACCAGGAAGCTTCCGGACCTCAGCATGTGGTCGGACTGGATCGTCCAGCTGGTCTCCTCCTGAACCAGGAAGTTGGTTTCACCTGTTTCTGATCAGAAAGATGAAGCTATCTGGGCCGGTTCTGCCGCTATTTATACCGACCTACATCGGACCGAGTTCATCAGAACCGCTCTCATTTAGCAGGACGGCTGCCCTCCAGAGAGGAAACCAGCAGCTCACTGATAAAATCTGTTTTTCTCAGATGGAGAGACGAGTCCGACACACCGGCCGTCAGAGCAGCTGGATCTGGACCCAGATGAACGCCACACTGACCGACCAAAACGGACCGGCGCCGACAGCTGACACAAAGAGAAACGAGTGATTTCAGAACCAGCTGCTGGTTATCAATACTGACTGGTTCTGATTCCACTGTCGCATCTGTAGATTTAGATTTTATTTTCATATCTTGACAGAAACAAAGCACCAGGACTAGAAGTGAATCTTCATCACATGATCATGTGAAAAATGTTGAACTTCAACATTTTAAAATGTTTCACTGAAGAACAAGAATTTATTTACAGTAATTCACAAATATTCTTGTGAACCAGCTGACAGGAGGCCAGGCGACCGGTTCTGTTAGAGGTTCTGAGTGAGATTCGGTCCACAGGTCCAACATGATTTGGTTCCAGCTAGAAATGAACGATATTAAATCTGAATTAACGTAGATATCAGATGATGTCACTCATTTTGTAGCATTTCAGAGAGTCTAAAAGAGGAAATCTCCAGTTAGCATCTTCATCAGTGGCATTTGCTCTGCTGGAATCTGAACAAACAGACCAACATGACCAGTTCTGGACCGGTTCTGAGATCCGGCCAGCTGAAGCTGTGAGAAACAAACCGGTCCCCCCGCCCTCCTTCAGGACAAAACTCCTCCACGCTCAACAAACAGGAAGTAGTTAGCGATAGCAATCTGCGCGGCCGAGCCCAAGGTGATGTCACCCAGAGGAAACAGTCAGAGGCTGCGCTTCCTTTTAAGGAGCCGAGCCGCAGCCAGAACCCTGAGCGGGTCAGGAAGTAACAGGCGGTTCTGTCAGCCAGGAGTCAAAACGCTTCATGGAGGTTTGATGGGAATCGCTGACGGTTCCAGGAAGAACCGGACCGGTTAAAGATTAGCAGAATGGCTGTTTGTTCAGCCCTGAGCATTAAAGATTAACCAGGCCGGGTCGGACCGGGTCGGACCGGGAGAACTCATCATCACATTGTCCTTCTTCCAGATGCAGTTTTGCTAGCCGGCCGCCATCTTGGTTTAAGCAGGAAAAGCTGAAGGGGAATTTGAAGGTTCTGCATTTTAACACCAAACTAAATCTGAACCTACAGCCTCCTGCATCAAACACCCTGCAGTTTTCACACTAAAACTTGGACTAGGACAAATTTAGAACTCAAAAAAGCCATCTGTTGGCTCACAGCTTTATTCATCCCAGTTTACAGAAACAGAGCAGCTGCTGGTCATAAAATACATATTAATGTAAACTAGTATAAATACCCAGAAGTCTGCCGCCACATGAAGCAGTAGCCATGGCAACGGCCCCCTGTTTGTAGCAGTATAGTATTTATAATAATAATTGTTATACATATATATTTCAATGGTGGTTTCTCAGTCAGGATGAAATTACCTCATTATGCATTTCATGCGCTTTGGCGCACAGACCAACGTTACATCAGATTATTTGCACTGGAGGAGGTTTTCACATCCGTTGTTTTTATTCCCTTTATGTTGTGTGTGTTGGGTTTTTGTCTGAGGATGAATATGGTTCAGTTTCACTGTATTCAATACAATAAAGTATTGAAGTGTGAACATCATCGGGTTTGATGATTCTTGGTCTAAATGACTGAATGTCGTCAGGTTTCAGTGCATTTATGTGAGTTTTGACTTTTTATTGTGAGAAAGTTTTACATTACTGCCACACATTTTAACGGCAGGTCAAAAGTTTGCATATATTTACGCACATTTCCACGCCACGTTCATTTTCATACATGCTGACTTGTGTGTAAAATACGGCGGCGCACATGAGGCCCCGGGAGAAGTTCTGCTCAGTTCTTCATGACCCAAACAGAACCACTGCGGCCAGACGATGTAGCAGCAGCAGCAGGATGTAAAACTGACCTCAGATCTGCACTGACTACAGCAAACAGTTGTTAAGCATGAGATTATTACTGAGTGATGCAAGAAACAAAAAGATATCTAGCAATCTAGACAACTGAAATCCAGATCAGAAAACCTTCAGAACTTTTAAATTTAATAAAACTGACGATTAAAACTAAAAGAACTCAGTAACTTTGATCCAGATGTGAGAAAGTGGAATAAAGTCCGGTTTGAATTAGATTATCAAAATTTAGGAACCAGATAAGAGATTATTAGGCCTCACAACCAAACCCTCTGAGCAACCTGTTCCCCTCCTGGCCTGTGGGGGCGCTGCACCAAGACCCACTGAAGGAAACGACACAAAAACCTCTGAAGACACTGAGAGCAACTTCCTTCTTCACCAGATGGAAACAAGATGGAGGCGTTAGATTTTAGCGGTTGGAGGATTTCTCTTTAGGCTAAAGACCAGGAGCCATTTCTGCTGCTAGCGCTAGGCTAGCACATTAGCTTTGGTTGTAGTTACCCAGAATGCCCTGTGCTGTAGTCCACTTCCTGCTTTTGGAGCGGTCTCCGGTCCGCTTGGCATTCACATTCAAACTGAAGCCAGACCGAGGTCTGGAGGACCAGAGGTCAGAGGTCAATTCACACCTCACAACCAAACCGGACTTTGACTAGACAGACAGACCGGAGTCGGGGTAAAGTGGTATAAACATGGCTGGTTTCCCACCTGTTCCCCTCAGGTCTAAATGCGGCGGCGGCAGCAGCTGACCCGTTGGGCCCGTCTATTTTTAAAGCTCTTCAGCAGAACGGGCCGAGTCATCAGCGCCGACATTCCGACCCGTCAGAACCTCAGAGGGAACCGGTTCTTCCTTCAGACCGGCCCAGGTTAATCCCACAGGTTCTGTTCGGGCCTCATGCATGAGAGCCATGAAGCTCTCAGCAGGAACCCAACAGAACCCGGCAGAACTCGACAGAACTCGGCAGAACCCAGCAGAACTCGACAGAACTCGACAGAACTTGGCAGAACCCAACAGAACCCAGCAGAACTCGACAGAACTCGGCAGAACCCAGCAGAACTCGACAGAACTCGGCAGAACCCAACAGAACCCAGCAGAGCAAGGGTTCTGGGAACCAGAAGAATCTGAAGCGTCTCTGACGGGTCGGTTCTGAATCTCAGGTCCGTTCATCAGAACTCTGGTTCTTCCTGGTTCTGGGTCTTTACCTGAGGAAATGCTTCAGGCTGATGGCGCCGTCCGGGTCCAGAACTGATCAGAACCAAACCGCCCTGCAGGAGAACAAAGCAGCAAAATGCGGCGCTGCCCGGCAGAACCAGAGTCCAACAGAACCCAGAGAGCAGGACCTCAATCAGCTGCTGGTTCGACCCGTTTACAGACAGACTGTCAGTTCTGAATGGTTCTGTTAAACCAGGTTCTGTTTAACGAGTCCGATCTCCACAGAAGACAGAAGGTCCTAAAGAACAAAGGTAAAACAGAACAACCAGAACCACCATCAGACTCCAAACGGGTCAGGAACTTCACAACAGTCAGAACCTGTCGGAACACGAGCCGGACTCGGCTGCCAGTTCCCTTCACGGCACTGACCCAACAACCCAGAAGGCTCAGAACCTGAGCGGTTCTGAGCCGCAGCAGCTGCTTTTAAATGGCAGCAGGCGTTCAGCAGGTCTGGGCCGACCCGATTCCAGCAGAACCGGCCGGGTCCGGCAGCCCTGAGGTAGAACTTTACTCTCATGTGAAGCTGAACAGATAAAATCTGAGTAAATGTTTTATTTCTGGTCACAGAACCAGAACCACAGATCTGCGTCCTGAGAACAGAATCGGTCCGGTTCTGGTTCTAGGAAACCACCAAAGCTGTTAAAATGGTTTTGAAAACATCTTTATGGAAGAGAAAAACGTCGGAGTAACTGAGGCTCAGCACTCAGGGCGGCATCATGTCTGGGGTCATGTGTCGGATTCAACAGTTTTAGTTGTATGTTTATTCTGTTACTTAGGGCGCCCCCTGTTTGTTACACACAGAATTGGCAGCTAGTTTCCATGGCAACTGTCTGCCTCTGTGCTAAATTTGAAGGGATACTTCTCATTTTGGAGAAACTGTCAAAACATGGAGACATTTTGGATCATCAGAACATGTCAACCAGAACTTTTAACTTTTACCCAGTTCTGTGTGTAACAGACAGGGGGCGCCCTGACTCACCAATAAACACTTCAAAACATTTGAGCTGCAACTGAAATTTTTACCAGTTTTCATAACACGTTTTTATAACGACACTACAAATTTTAAAATAATTTTTAAAACAGATATATTTAATTAGCATCAGAGCTAACTAGTCACATGACTTTTTGCTGTAAACACCAGGAGGGGCTCTGGGCCCCAGTCATGCCAGAACCGCCTCTGGTAACTGGCGTTTGGACCTAGAACACGTGGTGCTGTGCGCAGTTGGTGGCCCAGTCAAAGCCCACTCACCTCTCTGGCGATCAGGTTGAGGGCATCGTCCTCCGCGGTGGACTTCTCCTTGTTGGTAGATCGCTTTCGTCCCGTCCCCTGGGTCCCCATGTCTCCGTCTCGGTGTTTGTCTTCTGCAGCTCGGTTCGATTCGGTTCGCTACTAATCCGAACCGGGTCGGCCAGAGCAGCTGGAGCCTCTCATGCGTCTCTAAAATGTCAAGTCAGAGGAACCGAAGAGACGAACCGCGGCGGCTCGGCTCATTGTCACACATCCGTTCTTTCAGTCGCTCCTTCCTGTGTTTCCGAACCGCAGCGAAGTTCTGCTCAGTCCGAAACGCTGCGACCCAAAGCTGCGCTCACACCGACCTCACGGTCCAGTCCAACCGGTCCGGTCTCTGACTGAAATAAAAGCAGAACCAGAACTTTTCCAGAGAGCTGAACTGACTCTCATCAGTCTGGAAACGTGACGCAGCCGCAGCGGAAGACTCGAACCTGCCGCACTAAAAACTTCACCGCGCGGTGCCTTCACGGACCGTCGGAATATTCAGTAAACCACATTAACGCCGCTAAAACTCACCAACTGGCGGTCTGGAGACAAGAGATTGTCACTGTTACGTCACTATGTGACGTAATAATAATAATAATAATAATAATAAAAACATTATTTAAAAATTGACAGCTTCTGTTCGTTGGCTGTGCAATAATAACACTTTCTAGTCGTAATTTATAATAATTTTAATAATAATGTTAATCTGCATTATCATTATTATAGTTTCATATAATAATATATGTTTGTCATTATATTAATATTATCTTGACATATAAAAATAAGACATCAAACTTTCACATTCCCTTTAAAAGCAGTTGAAATAAACCCACTTTTTAATATTCTGTTTTCTGACCCACGTTTTCTGCGAAGATGAAAACTCCTACTGGTTCTGGTTCTGCGGGGTTCTTCCTAAATGGAGTCCTTCTTTTCATGTTGCTGAGGAGGAAATATTTATGCAAAGTCCGATCATCACAGGAAGAATTTCAATACTTTAGTATATGTATTAAAGAATAAAGCAACACTGCGTTAATATTTATTCATGTCAGTAAGTGATCCGAACCTGGGTCCAAATGAAGTAGATTAATCTTCATAATATTCCAGTTTGTCTCTGTGTTCAGAATAAAAGATTTAAAACCACCCGCCTCTAGCGAGCAACTGAGTGTTGGATTCTCCGAGCCTCCCCTGAACGCAGCATCAACTGCTGGACTCCAGAAGCGTTCAGGGATTCAGTTTCAGTGGGAAAGCTCAGCCCCCCTCAGACCTCTGAGCTATTTTTAATGATGACCACTGAGCTCTAAAACAGGCCGCAGCTTCTTAAAGAGAAACACGGCCGGTTCTGCCACACGGTTCGGAACCGGAACCACGTGGACTGGTGACTTTATGATGAGGTTTTATGGATATTTAGAGACATACGTTTAATTCAGCTCCTTTCTAATGAATCGTTAAAGAGAAAATAAACTCAAAATCCACTTTTAGATGATGATTAATCATCTACATTTACCACTAGAGACTTCTTAAAAAAACCTAAATTGCTTTTTTGTAGAAAAATAAATGGTCTCCAGTGACTTTTTTTGAAAAAGCAAACAAATGTTTTTGCTAGCCGCTTTAATGAAAAAAGTCACCACATTTGTCTCTAATTGCTTTATTTAAAGAAGTTGTTTAATTGTCCCTAGTCCTTTGAAAAAAAAATTGCTAGTTGATTTTTTGAAAAAAGTTTGGAGTTTCTGAACAGTTGCTAAATATAGCAACAAAGCTAAGTTAGCAGTAATGCTTCTTTGGTTCTGACCACAGCCTCACTTAGCATCACTCATCCCCACGTTTGGCCACGCTCCTCAGTGTCTCTAGGCTCCGCCCCTCAGTGTATCTAGGCTCCGCCCCTCGGTCTCTCTAGGCTCCGCCCCTCACTGTCTATAGGCTCCGCCCCTCAGTGTATGTAGGCTCCGCCCCTCAGTGTATCTAGGCTCCGCCCCTCGGTCTCTTAGGCTCCTGCCCTGTGTCTATAGGCTCCGCCCCTCAGTGTCTCTAGGTTCCGCCCCTCGGTCTCTATAGGCTCCGCCCCTCACTGTCTATAGGCTCCGCCCCTCACTGTCTCTAGGCTCCGCCCCTCGGTGTCTATAGGCTCCGCCCCGCAGTGTCTCCTCCCCATTTGGTGAAACTCGCCAGGTGGCGGGCCTAAGCTTTCACTAGGGGCTAGTTACACTTAAAAGTTTCCATTTCACTGAGAGGAAAGAAAACACCCACCAGAATCAGAACCAGAGCCGGAACCAGTAATGAGCAGCAGTCTGCCTCTCTGAGCGGTCAGGAAGGAGAAACAGATGAACTGAGCCAGGAGAACGTTCTATAGCTAACAAACTGCAAAAGCACAAAATCTCACCAAGTGTTTTTGTTTAGATTCAGGTACAAATATCTGAGTGAACTTGAAATAAGACAAAACTAATTTATAAATAACTTTTCAGGGAGATTGTTTTCAGTCAAAAATTCCTTAGTAATTAAAAAAACAAAGTCTTGATTCCACTGGCAGTTTTTCACTTAAAACATTTGAAACATTTTGTTAGAAGTGAAAAAACTTCACCAGAGGAACTTGTACTGTTTTTAAATAAATATTAAGGAGTTACTTTCTGATTCCTGATTATTACTTCAGCCCAGTTCTCCACTGGGTTTCTAAACATGAGGAATGCTGCCCCCTGGTGTTCACACGGTGTAACAGCATGGAGGAACCAAAGTGATGGAGCTTCAGGACGCAGCTTCACTGTCTGCCTGCTAAAACTGAAGCTAAGGAGAATCTCCATGAAACCAGAGTCTGGTCAGAGCGAGCAGGGCAGCGATTGGTCACAAAGGATTCAATGAACCAGTTGATGAACTGACTGCTGACTGATCCAGAGAGAAACTGAAAAAAAAAATCAGTCCGCATGGTGTAAAACCCAAGGTAACACCAGGCACAAGGCAGGCAGGACCGACACCACCAGGCAGGCCGCCTGATAAGATCCGATTTGTTGTTTAGCTCAAAGCTTTCTGTAGACACTGTGGGTCTACAGAAACCATCAGTTGATGGTAACCAGAAAACCATCAACTGATCATTTTAACCATTTTAATTGGTTCCTCATTAAACCCATAATAACCGATCTGATGAATCGTCACCTGAATCTCTCCAGTGTACAGTCTGCACAGTCCTGCAGGTCGCCCTCCCTCAGGCTGCAGGACTGGGAGCTCAGAACTGGAGACAGAACTTCACCAGTTCTCCCTGACAGGTTACAGCAGGGGTCCCCAAACTTTTTCCTGTGAGGGCCACATAACTTTTCCTTTCTCTGGTGGGGGCCGGAGTCAGTTTGTAACAGAAAATGTGTAACGTTTGCAGGAGTGCCTAAATGTAAAAATATATTGTTTTCCAGAAAGCACAATCAAATAAAATTGTCTGGGTTCTTCACAGAAAAATATCCAGAAAGGATTATAGCATGGGCGTAGGTTTGGGTAGGGACGGTAGGGACATGTCCCGACCAATATTCACGGGATATGAAAAAGTCCCGACCAATTTTTGCCATATTGGCTCAAAGAACGTGGATCTACGATCTTTGATTAGCAGCAACAGGCGGTGCGCGGAACGGAAGCTTCTTAGTTTGACATTTATTATGAGCCTCCGAGACCGTGTCGGAACGGGGGGGGGGGGAGTCAGTTGAATCGTCGGACGTTCTTTGATTAGCTGCAAAAGGCGGCGGCTAGCTGGGCACACGCGTCTCCTTCTGAGTCTCCGAGACCATGTCGCCACCAAAAGAGAAAAGGACAGACATTAGAAGTTATTTCGCTACGTCGGCTGTAAGTACAGTGAGTGGACCCATAAGTTAGATATCTATCACGCAACGCATTTGTTGTAAAGTCCGGTGTTTAGTAAGGTCAGCACTGAATGTGAGGTAGAATAGGTCTGTTAATGATGTAATATTTTTTCACATAGGATGCTCAGACAGCAGAGCAGAACGATGGAGAGGTGGCTGGAGCTTCAGGGCTCCAGGTGAGGTGTTAGTTCTCAGATATGAAATATACTGTGAAATTATCTCAGTAAATATGGCATTTGAAGTGTTAGTCTTAAATTAAGTTAAGCTAGTGTGAATACAAACCAGTGTTCTTGAACTGATCTGCTGAGTATGACTGTATCTGGTTGTATACACAAGATGTATGATATGGTTATGGTTGGGGGGAGGGGGTTATTAAGCCAATGTGGTTTCCCCCCCCCTTCTCAAAAATGTTCGGTGCTCTTGGGTATTTCACTGTGCTGCCGGGGGGGGTCAAGGTCCCCACCAAGGTCCCCACCAAAACTTAGACCGAACCTACGCCCTTGCATTGATACATAAAGGTAAGACAGCAATAAGATATTTTTTAGCTTTTTTTTAATGAAATGTGCGTTTTGTGGGCTACAGTTTGTGTGTCTAAGTAATTCAGTAAAGTAGAGGCGGTAGCTAATCTAGTTTTTTTTTGTGTTAAATCCTAAAACATGTTGGCAGTTGCTATGGCAACGAGTCTGCATAGCGTGGCGAATACCTCTTTCCCTTTGCTGCGGATCGTAGCACGAAATTAATAGCTACATTTCTAAGTTTCACTGAGTTAACGCGGCTATGGATGACATGTAAAAGGTTAGTCTTTTTGCCCGTCGTAAGTCAGTGGCTCACCAGCAATGAACCTCACCATACGTCACTGATTATCAGTGATTCTTGAGAATAGGGACAAAATGGGTTTTAATTTTCCCATATTTTTTTTAAAATTATTTCTCAACCTTATGTATGCAAATATGACAAATAATGTTTAGAAAATATGAAGATGCTAAGGTACAGGCTCCCAGTTGCGAATTTTTTTTTAAAAATTACATTTTTAATCGACCTGACCCAAAACTTTGTCATCACCATCTGACAAAAATAAATCTAAAATGATTTTTAAAATACCCCATTAGTGATATTTTTACTCAATTTACAGACAAATGCTTCTCAAGAAATAAAATAAATATTATTTAAAACAAAAAACAAGAAAAAGTCCATCTGATGGAGTTGACACAGAACTGAAGGTGGTGACAAACTAGTGAGTAAAATGAAAAACTTGGTACATGTGAAGTAATGCAATTCATGTAAAATACATTAAAATGAATTAGTTGCACAATTAAGTGAGATTTGACAACAATTTCACTGAAAGAGTCACAAAAACTCTGATGGAGTTGACGAAATGCCAAACTACCTCAATTTATATGATGTTATTCTGAAGGAGGCCATATTGTAGCTCATCAGGTCCATGAAATCTTTACATTATACCAAAATTAAGCTTTTATTTCACAAAATTTCATCAAAGTTTTGTAAATTGTCAGTTATGGAGTTGAGACATCATGGTTGTGACAAACAACTTAGGAATAAAACAGAAGAAAAAACTAAAGAATAACTTAAGCTAACCGGAGCTAACTAGCCCTCTTAGCAATGGAAGAGAAAAGACAACGTCATGGGGTCCTCAGAAGTTCTGGTGCCCCCCAATAATGCCTGATTTTTTTTACATTCTTTTCATTTCTGACGGTGTTGACAAAAACTAAGGACAAATTTCAATGGAGTTGGAAAATATATATAAATGATTTTTAATTAAATTTATCGATACTTTTATAATTATTTATATGACTACTTATACTTAATTGTCATAATATATAATTTTAGTATTTCTTTAATTGTTTTAAACTATAAGAATGTATTGAGTTCTGCTCCTGGACAAGGGCTTTTACAGGCATCATCCACCGACTACAATGTTTAAAATAAAAAAATATTCAGCAAAAAAAAGAAAAATATACATTGTTGTGCTCACATGACCCAGGTTAGTTTAGTTAGATATTTGGAAAAAATATATTTTGTGTATATTTTATTCAAATTTCATGCTTTATCCATAGGACCTGTTTTGTCCTTATTCTCAAGAATCACATATAGCTTCTTTGTGTGCTTTGGATTTTCTGTGCCGTTTCATTTTTTTGCGAAGCGATGAAAGCTGGTTAGCTCTTGAACTGCTACAAAATAAAGCTGTATTTCCCTCAGCCCACTGTTATCATTTTGGAGAAAGTCTCATCAACATCAATATTTCCACTAAATAAGAGTCAAAAAATATTTGTTTGATAAAAGTAAAGCCTCTCAGACTCTGAGCCCAACAGCACCAAACTATTTTTTCATATTAGACAATTAATTTAATTTCACATAATTATCGCGGTAGAAGCCATTTGTTTGTTAAATACTTAATGAAACATATTTGCCGTGTTTGATGTTTGTTGTAAATGACGTATACTCACAAAGAACGAGGTAATTAGTCCAAGTTTGTCGTTTATTGAACGTTTAGAAACTACAACGGCTGGTAAACAAAGGTAAAACAACCTGAACAGGTGATCAACTCTAAACCAATGTAACTTTTTACTCTCTCTGTCGTTTAAGCACACCAGTTGCCATGGCAACCTCCTGCGCTCCCCAAGCCGACCACAGATTACGTTAAAAACATTCAGTCCGTTACGATATCAGGTTTTCAGGCTTGATATTTATTTTGCGATTAATAATCCTCTCATGAACACAGAGATGGTTGATTAGTTAATTTAAACTCCTCTGTTCGTTACTTTGGTAATGGAACCGAAATGCAGAGAATTGCGCAACACCTTGTTGAAACAGTAATCACTGAGATTATTGTTGTTGTTGGGTCATTAAGTTTAAAACGTTTTGTTGATTTTTCAGGACGGTTAATTCCTGAGTGAGCAGAACCAGAACCAGGCATGAAGTTCTGTTCATCCACTGTTTTCAAGAACCAAAATGTTCTGATGGGATTCTGCTGGACTTTTCCCACCATGAGCAGAAAACAAATCACCTTAAATAAAGATATTAACTCATTTATTATTTATTGATTTATTTTAATAAGATAAACTTTGTTCTGCTGGATTCAACGCATTTAGCATTAAATAACTGAGCTGGTCCTGTTTGGACCTCCATCTCTCCATCAGAACCACCAGTCAGATTCTAACCGGGTCACATGGACTTCGTCCGATCCAATTATTCTGATCCATTTTCCAGTTTTTCCACAATCCCAGTTTATTTTCTCTGATGTTCAGAGTGATGATGGTTCTCACCCGGAAACATCCAGAACCTCCTGGGACTAACCAGCTTCTCCTTCTGATCTCAGCTGGAGAACTTCCTGTTTCCTGTCCAATCAGAGGCCAGAGAGCAGAGGGACACGCCCACTCCCAGTAGAACCGACTGATAAAAGAGGAGTAGTGCTGTGGGCTCCTGCTGCCCAGAGGAGGCAGAAATCACCATAGCAACCAGTGACTCAGCAGTTAATCCAGGTTCTGGTTCAGGTGATGAGAGGACGGAGACGCAGCAGGTCAGACTTCAGCTCTGACCTGCTGGTCAGGAGAACAAAAAGTCCAGAACATATTTCTGTCTGTTGAAGCGTTTAATTAAAACAGCAGGAAAACATGGAGGACCGGTCCAGATGGGATTCATCCCAGCAGAACCTGCATGTTGAAAGGCTCTGAGTCATTTTTAACGGTTCAGTTTTTCATTTTTAAAAGATGGAAATGAAAACCAGACCCAGTTCTGACACTTGTTCTGACACTTGTTCTGGCTCTGGATTCTTTCTGGACCTTCAGTTCCGGTTGTGTTCCTTCAGCTGCACGTCCTGAAGTAGGTCAGGCCCAGTTTACTGTAATATTACACTTTAATAAGGTAATAATACACTTTATTTTAAAGTATCTTTCAGGACTCTCATGGTCGCTGTACAGTTAAAAACCAACACAGAAAGAAATCAACAAATGGAATAGAAGTGAAATAAAGATTATAAAAAATCACATCAGCAAAAACTAAGAATATGTTAATCTAAAATATTGATCAGATTTAAACTGAGCTGTGATGCAGAGACGCAGCCGCCATCTTGTGAGTGGCATTTTAGTCGAAGCTGTAGATGGCAGCGTGACGCCGACCTGCTGGAGGTTCTGGTTCTGTGATGGAAATAAAGACGAACTTCAGAAATTATAAAAACTTAAACGAGCTTCTGTGAAATCCACCAGCAGCTCCGTCACGTTACTATGGTTACAGATTAATTCACGCTTGTTTATGATTAAACTTTCAAACTAAATAAACACAAAGAGATAAAAAAAAAAACACGGTTACAGGCTGGAACGCCATCCTGTTACCACGGTAACGGGATGCTGGGATGTTCACTGCCACCTCTGTCTCCGAGCGAAGCGATGAAGGTCACATGATGCTCAGCCTCCTCTTCATCAGCCCGCCCTCGGCACCGGATTCTGTAACACACAGACACGTTACTGTTACCGAGCTGATGACATCACTTCCTGCTCCAGCTTAAATTTCTTCATGTTCCAGAGTTTAACACCAGGGGTCCCCAAACTACGGCCCGCTGGTCCGGCCCCCTGAACAATAGAGCATTCAGATTTTTTTTCATTTATTGTATTTTCCGGTTTATATGTGTATTTTTCTTCAACCACCAGGGGGCTCTTTAGCAGGAAGTGTGTCCTGTAAACTGTGGGTGTTTTGTTTTGCATGGCGCATTGCTGCCATCTGTTGGACTTTTAGGGAACTGCTTGACTTTTATGTTATTTAATCAGTTCGGTTGTTTGCTAGCGGTAGAGCAGATGAACACACGTCTGTTATGAACGCCACCTGTAAGTAGCAGCTTATACTTCATGGTAACATATGAGAAATTAATATGTTAAAGTTACATTCCCTCAATGGAATGTATACTAGCAAAAACTAGTATATATTCCTAGTTAGGGAATATATACTAGTCACTCATGTCACTCATGGGCAAAACCCATGAGTGACCGTTTCACTCATGGGTTTTGCCCATGTGCTTTCTGGGTAAAAATCAATCGAGAAACGCATCCCCCCGTCCCCCTACAATTTCTGGCCCTCACAGGAAAAAGTTTGGGGACCACTGGTTTAACACTCTGACTCGCGGCGCGGCGCTTACTGCTGGGAACGTTATGGGAGAGTCTCCGAGCCCGGACCGGGATCGCTGACTGCAAACAGAGAGCAAAGGTCAGAGCAAAGGTCAGAGTTCACCCAGAGCTTCTGGCTGAACAAGGAGAAAAACGTCTGAGGTTCAGAGCCGCAGCTGGAGGAGAAAAAACTCCAAACTATATGAAGAAAAGTCATAATCCAAAAATAAAACCTAATGGGGGGAAAAATAATAATAATATGAGAATAAAGTCATAATAATGTGAGAATATTCATAATATGAAAACAAAGATGTAATATTATCAAAATATTGTAACAATTTGAGAGTAAAATAAAAATGAGAAAAAAGTCAAAATAAAATGCAAATTAAGATGTAATCAGAGAAAAGCATCAGAATATTACAATGATAACATAATAAATGTAATAAAGTTGTAATATTAAGAACATGAGAACTGCATGAAACAAGAAGCTGATCATCTAGTTAAGTTATAATCTGGCTTTTAAATAAGGAAAGATTTTATATTTTCCCTCAGCATCAAATTATCAGCAGCAGGAAATTAAAATGTTTATTTAGAATAAATAATCCCAGACTGGGACGCTATAATTATAAAGGTTTTTTATAATTAAAATCATTTTTTTCTCTTAGTTTTAATACTTTCTTCTGTTAATATTATAACATAAAACACATTTTCTTGGTCTGGCCTGAAGCTCCGATATTCATAAACTGATGATGTCATGTTAATCAGCTCAACGACTATGTGACCTTTAATGACCTTCAGTGACCTTTAATGACCTCTAATGATCTCCAGTGACCTCTAATGACCTTCAGTGACCTCTAATGACCTCTAATGAGCTTCAGTGACTTTCAGTGACCTTACTTTCCTCCTGCAGTCTGTTGGATCTCCAGCGGTGCTCAGTGCAGCGATCCGATCCTCGATGTAGGAAACCTGAGAAGAAACAGCTTCAGTAGCAGATCCGGGTTAGAGCGGCACAGTTCTGATCTGTTCTGACCCGTTCGGACCTGTTCTGACCCAGTTCTGATCTGTTCTGATCAGTTCGGACCGTTTCGAGCCGTTCCGACCAGTTCTGACCCGACCCGTTCCGACCCGTTCGGACCTGTTCTGACTCGTTCTGACCCGTTTGGACTCGTTCTGACCCAATCGGACCCGTTCCGACCCGTTCGGACCAGATCAGACCCGTTCCGACCCGTTCGGACCTGTTCCGACTCGTTCTGACCCGTTTGGACTCGTTCTGACCCAATCGGACCCGTTCCGACCCGTTCAGACCAGATCAGACCCGTTCCGACCCGTTCGGACCTGTTCCGACTCGTTCTGACCCAGTTCTGATCTGTTCAGACCCGTTCCGACCCGTTGGGACCTGTTTCGACCCGTTCTGACCCAGTTCTGATCTGTTGAGACCCGTTCTGACCCGATTGGACACGTTGTGATCCGATCGGACCCGTTCCGACCCGTTCCGACACGATCGGACCCGTTCCGACCTGTTCGGACCCGTTCTGACCAGATCAGACCCGTTCTGACCCGTTCCGACCCGTTCTGACCCGATCGGAGACCCGTTCCGACCCGATCGGACCCGTTCCCACCCGTTCTGACCCGTTCCGACCCGTTCTGACCCATTCCGACCCGTTCGGACCCATTCCGTCCAGATCGGACCCGTTCTGACCCGTTCCGACCCGATCGGACCCGTTCCGACCCGTTCGGACCTGATCGGACCCGTTCCGACCTATTCGGACCCGTTCCGACCAGATCAGACCCGTTCTGACCCGTTCTGAACCAGTTCTGATCTGTTCAGACCCGTTCCGACCTGTTCCGACCTGATCGGACCAGTTCCGACCCGTTCCCACCCGTTCTGACCCGTTCCGACCCGTTCTGACCCATTCCGACCCGTTCGGACCCATTTGGACCCATTCCGTCCAGATCAGACCCGTTCTGACCCGTTCCGACCCGATCGGACCCGTTCTGACCCGATCGGACCCGTTCAGACCTGATCGGACCCGTTCTGACCCGTTCCGACCAATTCTGACCCGTTCCGACACGTTCTGACCCGTTCCGACGCGATCGGACCTGTTCCGACCCGTTCCAACCAGTTCTGACCCGTTCGGACCAGTTCTGACCCGTTCCGACCAGTTCTGACCCGATCGGACCCGTTCCGACCCATTCGGACCCGTTCCGACCAGATCAGACCCGTTCGGACCTGTTCCGACTCGTTCTGACCCAGTTCTGATCTGTTCAGACCCGTTCCGACCCGATCGGACCCGTTCCGACCCGTTCAGACTCGTTCCGACCCGTTCCGACCCAATCGGACCCGTTCCGACCCGTTCCGACTCGTTCGGACGCGTTCTGACCCGATCGGACCCGTTCCGACCCGTTGGGACCTGTTCCGACTCGTTCTGACCCAGTTCTGATCTGTTGAGACCCGTTCTGACCCGATCGGACGCGTTCTGACCCGATCGGACCTGTTCCGACTCGTTCTGACCCAGTTCTGATCTGTTCAGACCCGTTCCGACCCGTTCAGACTTTTTCCGACCCGTTCCGACCCAATTGGACCCGTTCCGACCCGTTCCGACTCGTTCGGACGCGTTCTGACCCGATCGGACCCGTTCCGACCCGTTGGGACCTGTTCCGACTCGTTCTGACCCAGTTCTGATCTGTTGAGACCCGTTCTGACCCGATCGGACGCGTTCTGACCTGATCGGACCCGTTCCGACCCGGTCTGACCTGTTCGGACCCGTTCCGACCCGTTCCGACCCGTTCAGACTTTTTCCGACCCGTTCCGACCCAATTGGACCCGTTCCGACCCGTTCCGACTCGTTCGGACGCGTTCTGACCCGATCGGACCCATTCCGACCCGTTGGGACCAGATCAGACCCGTTCTGACCCGTTCGGACCCGTTCCGACCCGTTCTGACCCAGTTCTGATCTGTTGAGACCCGTTCTGACCCGATTGGACGCGTTCTGACCCGATCGGACCCGTTCCGACCCGTTCTGACCCGATCGGAGACCCGTTCCGCCCCGATCGGACCCGTTCCCTCCCGTTCTGACCCATTCCGACCCGTTCGGACCCATTCGGACCCATTCCGTCCAGATCGGACCCGTTCCAACCCGTTCGGACCCGATCGGACCCGTTCCGACCCATTCCGACCCGTTCGGACCCATTTGGACCCATTCCGACCAGATCAGACCCGTTCTGACCCGTTCTGAACCAGTTCTGATCTGTTCTGACCCGATCGGAGACCCGTTCCGACCCGATCGGACCCGTTCCCACCCGTTCCGACCCGTTCTGACCCATTCCGACCCGTTCGGACCCATTTGGACCCATTCCGTCCAGATCGGACCCGTTCTGACCCGTTCCGACCCGATCGGACCCGTTCGGACCTGATCGGACCCGTTCTGACCCGTTCCGACCAATTCTGACCCGTTCCGACAAGTTCTGACCCGTTCCGACCGGATCGGACCCGTTCCGACCCATTCAGACCCGTTCCGACCCGGTCCGACCCGATCGGACCCGTTCCGACTCGTTCGGACGCGTTCTGACCCGATCGGACCCGTTCCGACCCATTCCGACCCGTTCGGACCCGTTCCGACCAGATCGGACCCGTTCTGACCCGATCGGACCCGTTCCGTCCCGTTCGGACCCGTTCCGACCTATTCGGATCCGTTCCGACCAGATCAGACCTGTTCTGACCCGTTCTGACCCGTTCCGACCCGTTCTGACCCGTTCCGACCCGTTCGGACCCGTTCCGACCCGTTCGGACCCGATCGGACCCGTTCCCACCCGTTCTGACCCGATCGGACCCGTTCGGACCCGTTCCCACCCGTTCTGACCCGTTCCGACCCGTTCTGACCCGTTCCGACCCGTTCTGACCCGATCGGACCTGTTCCGACTCGTTCTGACCCAGTTCTGATCTGTTCAGACCCGTTCCGACCCGATCGGACCCGTTCCGACCCGTTCAGACTTTTTCCAACCCGTTCCGACCCAATTGGACCCGTTCCGACCCGTTCCGACTCGTTCGGACGCGTTCTGACCCGATCGGACCCGTTACGACCCGTTGGGACCTGTTCCGACTCGTTCTGACCCAGTTCTGATCTGTTGAGACCCGTTCTGACCCGATCGGACCCGTTCCGACCCGATCGGACCCGTTCCCACCCGTTCTGACCCATTCCGACCCGTTCGGACCCATTCTGACCCATTCCGTCCAGATCGGACCCGTTCCAACCTATTCGGACCAGTTCCGACCAGATCAGACCCGTTCTGATCGTTCTGAACCAGTTCTGATCTGTTCAGACCCGTTCCGACCTGTTCCGACCCGTTCGGAACTGTTCTGACTCGTTCTGACCCGTTTGGACGCGTTCTGACCCGATTGGACCCGTTCCGACCCGTTCGGACCTGATCCGACCGGTTCCGACCCGTTCCGACCCGTTTTGACCCGTTCCGACCCGATCGGACCCGTTCCGACCCGTTCTGACCCAATCGGACTCGTTCTGACCCGATCGGACCCGTTCGGACCAGATCAGACCCGTTCGGACCCGTTCGGACCTGTTCCGACTCGTTCTGACCTGTTCAGACCCGTTCCTACCCGATCGGACCCGTTCCGACCCGTTCCGACTCGTTCGGACGCGTTCTGACCCGATCGGACCCATTCCGACCCGTTGGGACCAGATCAGACCCGTTCCCACCCGTTCTGACCCGATCGGACCCGTTCGGACCCGTTCCCACCCGTTCTGACCCGTTCCGACCCGTTCTGACCCGTTCCGACCCGTTCTGACCCGATCGGACCTGTTCCGACTCGTTCTGACCCAGTTCTGATCTGTTCAGACCCGTTCCGACCCGATCGGACCCGTTCCGACCCGTTCAGACTTTTTCCGACCCGTTCCGACCCAATTGGACCCGTTCCGACCCGTTCCGACTCGTTCGGACGCGTTCTGACCCGATCGGACCCGTTACGACCCGTTGGGACCTGTTCCGACTCGTTCTGACCCAGTTCTGATCTGTTGAGACCCGTTCTGACCCGATCGGACCCGTTCCGACCCGATCGGACCCGTTCCCACCCGTTCTGACCCATTCCGACCCGTTCGGACCCATTCTGACCCATTCCGTCCAGATCGGACCCGTTCCAACCTATTCGGACCAGTTCCGACCAGATCAGACCCGTTCCGACCTGTTCCGACCCGTTCGGAACTGTTCTGACTCGTTCTGACCCGTTTGGACGCGTTCTGACCCGATTGGACCCGTTCCGACCCGTTCGGACCTGATCCGACCGGTTCCGACCCGTTCCGACCCGTTTTGACCCGTTCCGACCCGATCGGACCCGTTCCGACCCGTTCTGACCCAATCGGACTCGTTCTGACCCGATCGGACCCGTTCGGACCAGATCAGACCCGTTCGGACCCGTTCGGACCTGTTCCGACTCGTTCTGACCTGTTCAGACCCGTTCCTACCCGATCGGACCCGTTCCGACCCGTTCCGACTCGTTCGGACGCGTTCTGACCCGATCGGACCCATTCCGACCCGTTGGGACCAGATCAGACCCGTTCCCACCCGTTCTGACCCGATCGGACCCGTTCGGACCCGTTCCCACCCGTTCTGACCCGTTCCGACCCGTTCTGACCCGTTCCGACCCGTTCTGACCCGATCGGACCTGTTCCGACTCGTTCTGACCCAGTTCTGATCTGTTCAGACCCGTTCCGACCCGATCGGACCCGTTCCGACCCGTTCAGACTTTTTCCGACCCGTTCCGACCCAATTGGACCCGTTCCGACCCGTTCCGACTCGTTCGGACGCGTTCTGACCCGATCGGACCCGTTACGACCCGTTGGGACCTGTTCCGACTCGTTCTGACCCAGTTCTGATCTGTTGAGACCCGTTCTGACCCGATCGGACCCGTTCCGACCCGATCGGACCCGTTCCCACCCGTTCTGACCCATTCCGACCCGTTCGGACCCATTCTGACCCATTCCGTCCAGATCGGACCCGTTCCAACCTATTCGGACCAGTTCCGACCAGATCAGACCCGTTCTGATCGTTCTGAACCAGTTCTGATCTGTTCAGACCCGTTCCGACCTGTTCCGACCCGTTCGGAACTGTTCTGACTCGTTCTGACCCGTTTGGACGCGTTCTGACCCGATTGGACCCGTTCCGACCCGTTCGGACCTGATCCGACCGGTTCCGACCCGTTCCGACCCGTTTTGACCCGTTCCGACCCGATCGGACCCGTTCCGACCCGTTCTGACCCAATCGGACTCGTTCTGACCCGATCGGACCCGTTCGGACCAGATCAGACCCGTTCGGACCCGTTCGGACCCGTTCCGACTCGTTCTGACCTGTTCAGACCCGTTCCTACCCGATCGGACCCGTTCCGACCCGTTCCGACTCGTTCGGACGCGTTCTGACCCGATCGGACCCATTCCGACCCGTTGGGACCAGATCAGACCCGTTCTGACCCGTTCGGACCCGTTCCGACCCGTTCTGACCCAGTTCTGATCTGTTGAGACCCGTTCTGACCCGATTGGACGCGTTCTGACCCGATCGGACCCGTTCCGACCCGTTCTGACCCGATCGGAGACCCGTTCCGCCCCGATCGGACCCGTTCCCTCCCGTTCTGACCCATTCCGACCCGTTCGGACCCATTCGGACCCATTCCGTCCAGATCGGACCCGTTCCAACCCGTTCGGACCCGATCGGACCCGTTCCGACCCATTCCGACCCGTTCGGACCCATTTGGACCCATTCCGACCAGATCAGACCCGTTCTGACCCGTTCTGAACCAGTTCTGATCTGTTCTGACCCGATCGGAGACCCGTTCCGACCCGATCGGACCCGTTCCCACCCGTTCCGACCCGTTCTGACCCATTCCGACCCGTTCGGACCCATTTGGACCCATTCCGTCCAGATCGGACCCGTTCTGACCCGTTCCGACCCGATCGGACCCGTTCGGACCTGATCGGACCCGTTCTGACCCGTTCCGACCAATTCTGACCCGTTCCGACAAGTTCTGACCCGTTCCGACCGGATCGGACCCGTTCCGACCCATTCAGACCCGTTCCGACCCGGTCCGACCCGATCGGACCCGTTCCGACTCGTTCGGACGCGTTCTGACCCGATCGGACCCGTTCCGACCCATTCCGACCCGTTCGGACCCGTTCCGACCAGATCGGACCCGTTCTGACCCGATCGGACCCGTTCCGACCCGTTCGGACCCGTTCCGACCTATTCGGATCCGTTCCGACCAGATCAGACCTGTTCTGACCCGTTCTGACCCGTTCCGACCCGTTCTGACCCGTTCCGACCCGTTCGGACTCGTTCCGACCCGTTCGGACCCGATCGGACCCGTTCCCACCCGTTCTGACCCGATCGGACCCGTTCGGACCCGTTCCCACCCGTTCTGACCCGTTCCGACCCGTTCTGACCCGTTCCGACCCGTTCTGACCCGATCGGACCCGTTCGGATCCGATCGGACCCGTTCGGACCCGTTCCGACCCGTTCCGACCCGATCGGACCCGTTCCCACCCGTTCTGACCCATTCGGACCCATTCTGACCCATTCCGTCCAGATCGGACCCGTTCCAACCTATTCGGACCAGTTCCGACCAGATCAGACCCGTTCTGATCGTTCTGAACCAGTTCTGATCTGTTCAGACCCGTTCCGACCTGTTCCGACCCGTTCGGACCTGTTCTGACTCGTTCTGACCCGTTTGGACGCGTTCTGACCCGATTGGACCCGTTCCGACCCGTTCGGACCTGATCCGACCCGTTCCGACCTGATCGGACCAGTTCCGACCCGTTCCCACCCGTTCTGACCCGTTCCGACCCGTTCTGACCCATTCCGACCCGTTCGGACCCATTTGGACCCATTCCGTCCAGATCACACCCGTTCTGACCCGTTCCGACCCGATCGGACCCGTTCGGACCCGTTCTGACCCGATCGGACCCGTTCAGACCTGATCGGACCCGTTCTGACCCGTTCCGACCAATTCTGACCCGTTCCGACACGTTCTGACCCGTTCCGACGCGATCGGACCTGTTCCGACCCGTTCCAACCAGTTCTGAACCGTTCGGACCTGTTCCAACCCGTTCTGACCCGTTCCGACCAGTTCTGGCCCGTTCCGACCAGTTCTGACCCGATCGGACCCGTTCCGACCCATTCGGACCCGTTCCGACCAGATCAGACCCGTTCTGACCCGTTCTGAACCAGTTCTGATCTGTTCTAACCCGATCGGAGACCCGTTCCGACCCGATCGGACCCGTTCCCACCCGTTCCGACCCGTTCTGACCCATTCCGACCCGTTCGGACCCATTTGGACCCATTCCGTCCAGATCGGACCCGTTCTGACCCGTTCCGACCCGATCGGACCCGTTCGGACCTGATCGGACCCGTTCTGACCCGTTCCGACCAATTCTGACCCGTTCCGACAAGTTCTGACCCGTTCCGACCGGATCGGACCCGTTCCGACCCATTCAGACCCGTTCCGACCCGGTCCGACCCGATCGGACCCGTTCCGACTCGTTCGGACGCGTTCTGACCCGATCGGACCCGTTCCGACCCATTCCGACCCGTTCGGACCCGTTCCGACCAGATCGGACCCGTTCTGACCCGATCGGACCCGTTCCGACCCGTTCGGACCCGTTCCGACCTATTCGGATCCGTTCCGACCAGATCAGACCTGTTCTGACCCGTTCTGACCCGTTCCGACCCGTTCTGACCCGTTCCGACCCGTTCGGACCCGTTCCGACCCGTTCGGACCCGATCGGACCCGTTCCCACCCGTTCTGACCCGATCGGACCCGTTCGGACCCGTTCCCACCCGTTCTGACCCGTTCCGACCCGTTCTGACCCGTTCCGACCCGTTCTGACCCGATCGGACCCGTTCGGATCCGATCGGACCCGTTCGGACCCGTTCCGACCCGTTCCGACCCGATCGGACCCGTTCCCACCCGTTCTGACCCATTCGGACCCATTCTGACCCATTCCGTCCAGATCGGACCCGTTCCAACCTATTCGGACCAGTTCCGACCAGATCAGACCCGTTCTGATCGTTCTGAACCAGTTCTGATCTGTTCAGACCCGTTCCGACCTGTTCCGACCCGTTCGGACCTGTTCTGACTCGTTCTGACCCGTTTGGACGCGTTCTGACCCGATTGGACCCGTTCCGACCCGTTCGGACCTGATCCGACCCGTTCCGACCTGATCGGACCAGTTCTGACCCGTTCCCACCCGTTCTGACCCGTTCCGACCCGTTCTGACCCATTCCGACCCGTTCGGACCCATTTGGACCCATTCCGTCCAGATCAGACCCGTTCTGACCCGTTCCGACCCGATCGGACCCGTTCGGACCCGTTCTGACCCGATCGGACCCGTTCAGACCTGATCGGACCCGTTCTGACCCGTTCCGACCAATTCTGACCCGTTCCGACACGTTCTGACCCGTTCCGACGCGATCGGACCTGTTCCGACCCGTTCCAACCAGTTCTGAACCGTTCGGACCTGTTCCAACCCGTTCTGACCCGTTCCGACCAGTTCTGGCCCGTTCCGACCAGTTCTGACCCGATCGGACCCGTTCCGACCCATTCGGACCCGTTCCGACCAGATCAGACCCGTTCGGACCTGTTCCGACTCGTTCTGACCCAGTTCTGATCTGTTCAGACCCGTTCCGACCCGATCGGACCCGTTCCGACCCGTTCAGACTCGTTCCGACCCGTTCCGACCCAATCGGACCCGTTCCGACCCGTTCCGACTCGTTCGGACGCGTTCTGACCCGATCGGACCCGTTCCGACCCGTTGGGACCTGTTCCGACTCGTTCTGACCCAGTTCTGATCTGTTGAGACCCGTTCTGACCCGATCGGACGCGTTCTGACCCGATCGGACCTGTTCCGACTCGTTCTGACCCAGTTCTGATCTGTTCAGACCCGTTCCGACCCGATCGGACCCGTTCCGACCCGTTCAGACTTTTTCCGACCCGTTCCGACCCAATTGGACCCGTTCCGACCCGTTCCGACTCGTTCGGACGCGTTCTGACCCGATCGGACCCGTTACGACCCGTTGGGACCTGTTCCGACTCGTTCTGACCCAGTTCTGATCTGTTGAGACCCGTTCTGACCCGATCGGACCCGTTCCGACCCGATCGGACCCGTTCCCACCCGTTCTGACCCATTCCGACCCGTTCGGACCCATTCTGACCCATTCCGTCCAGATCGGACCCGTTCCAACCTATTCGGACCAGTTCCGACCAGATCAGACCCGTTCTGATCGTTCTGAACCAGTTCTGATCTGTTCAGACCCGTTCCGACCTGTTCCGACCCGTTCGGAACTGTTCTGACTCGTTCTGACCCGTTTGGACGCGTTCTGACCCGATTGGACCCGTTCCGACCCGTTCGGACCTGATCCGACCGGTTCCGACCCGTTCCGACCCGTTTTGACCCGTTCCGACCCGATCGGACCCGTTCCGACCCGTTCTGACCCAATCGGACTCGTTCTGACCCGATCGGACCCGTTCGGACCAGATCAGACCCGTTCGGACCCGTTCGGACCTGTTCCGACTCGTTCTGACCTGTTCAGACCCGTTCCTACCCGATCGGACCCGTTCCGACCCGTTCCGACTCGTTCGGACCCGTTCCGACCCGTTCCGACTCGTTCGGACGCGTTCTGACCCGATCGGACCCATTCCGACCCGTTGGGACCAGATCAGACCCGTTCTGACCCGTTCCGACCCGTTCTGACCCGTTCCGACCCGATCGGACCCGTTCCGACCCGTTCAGACCAGTTCCGACCTGTTCCGACCCGATCGGACCCGTTCCCACCCGTTCTGACCCGTTCCGACCCGTTCTGACCCGATCGGACCCGTTCCCACCCGTTCTGACCCGTTCCAACCCGTTCTGACCCGATCGGACCCGTTCCCACCCGTTCTGACCCGTTCCGACCCGTTCTGACCCATTCCGACCCGTTCGGACCCATTTGGACCCATTCCGTCCAGATCAGACCCGTTCTGACCTGTTCCGACCCGAACGGACCCGTTCCGACCAATTCTGACCCGTTCCGACCGGATCGGACCTGTTCCAACCCATTCCAACCAGTTCTGACCCGTTCGGACCTGTTCCAACCCGTTCTGACCAGTTCTGACCCGTTCGGACGCGTTCTGACCCGTTCCGACCCGTTCGGATGCGTTCTGACCCGATCGGACCCGTTCCGACCTGATCGGACCCGTTCTGACCCTTTCTGACCCGTTCCGACCCATTCCGACCAGATCGGACCCATTCCGACCAGATCGGACCCGTTCGGACCTGATCGGACCCGTTCTGACCCGTTCCGACCAATTCTGACCCGTTCCGAACGGATCGGACCCGTTCCGACCCATTCAGACCCGTTCCGACCCGGTCCGACCCGATCGGACCCGTTCCGACTCGTTCGGACCCGTTCCGACCAGATCGGACCCGTTCTGACCCGATCGGACCCGTTCCGACCCGTTCGGACCCGTTCCGACCCGTTCGGACCCGATCGGACCCGTTCCCACCCGTTCTGACCCGATCGGACCCGTTCGGACCCGTTCCCACCCGTTCCGACCCGTTCCGACCCGTTCTGACCCATTCCGACCCGTTCGGACCCATTTGGACCCATTCCGTCCAGATCAGACCCGTTCTGACCTGTTCCGACCAATTCTGACCCGTTCCGACCCATTCCGTCCAGATCAGACCCGTTCTGACCTGTTCCGACCCGAACGGACCCGTTCTGACCCGTTCTGACCCGTTCCGACCCGATCGGACCCGTTCGGATCCGATCGGACCCGTTCGGACCCGTTCCGACCAATTCTGACCCGTTCCGACCCATTCCGACCAGATTGGACCCGTTCTGACCTGTTTCAACCCGTTCTGACTCGTTCTGATCCAGTTCTGATCTGTTCAGACCCGTTCCGAACCGTTCTGACCCGTTCTGACCCGTTCTGACCCGTTCCGACCCGTTCGGACCCGATCGGACCCGATCGGACCTGGCTCTGGGCGCTCTGCACGTCGGCGGCCGCCTGAGCCACTCTGTCCTCCAGCTCCAGCAGTAAGGAGGCGGAGCCTCTGCATGCGGTTCTGGGCGGCTCCAGCAGGGGGCGCTGCTGCGTGTCGGGGCTCAGTGGGAGGCGGTCGGCCTGCAGCAGAAACAGTTGAACAGTTTAAACATTAATAAGTGGTTCTACTTTGTATTTATGAAGTTATTTAATTTACCTTTTATATCAATAAAGTTTTTCTGAATTTGAACTGAACTGACTTTGGGCATAAAATACATAAATTTAAGTTTTTCTAAGTGTCTGAATCTGTAATTTTTTCTAAAAACTAAAGGAAGTGACACAGTAGCTGGTCAAACACTGGGCTGAACTGGTTTTACTGGTGGAACAGCAGAACATTTCACTGCTGCTGAATGTTTTCATTACGTTTTGGACGTTTTTATTTTCTGTTTTACTGTCAGAGAAACGAGATAAACAAACGTCATGATGCCGGATGTTCTCCGTCTGGAGCCGATCGAACCTTCAGATCCTCCTCCAGCCTGGTTCTGGTCCTGGTTCTGGTGGGGATCCGGCCCGCCTCGTCCTCCTCAGAGCTCAGGCTCTGGTCGCTGATGTTGTGGGTCAGCTGGTGCAGCTTCAGCCGGAGCTGCTGCTCCTCCAGCTCCTCTTCATCCCACTGAGGAAGACGAGGAGGAGACGGACTCTGGGCGGTTCTGACGTCCTGCAGAACCAGAACAGAAACACCAGAACCTGTAAATCCAATCAAACTCTGGGTTTAACTGATTTTACATAAATAAAAATACAGCATTTAATGATTAATCATTATAAAAAATAATCTATAAAACGTGTTTCAGTCACATTCTGCACAAACAGCAATAAAATAAAATACAACCAATTAACCCTTTCATGCATAGCGGTCACTACAGTGGACAGCTGCCTAAAAGCCATTTTCTTGAGCTTCTTGTGGATTTTTATGTTATAAATGCAAAGTGGACACTAATGCATCATAGGATCCACCATCAACTACTGGCCATCAGCTGCAGATGCAAGACATTATTTTAAGTCCAATATGGCCGACCCGGTTCCTCCTGCTACTGCAGACGACTCTTGCAGGTAAAAAAAATATGGTGACATCAAATAACCCCTAAAGAACAACACTACTGATGTATTTTTCTAAAAAACAACTTTGTATTTGGAGAAAAATATAATTGACCACCTTAAAAAAATTTCATTAAAAAACCCAATTTTTTTACAACATTTTTTTCCCTACCTTTTTATATGCCTTAAGAAAATCAAAAGAAAAAAAACAGGGAAAAAATCCTGACACATAGGATCATAATTCATGCATGAAATGGTTAATTAAACAATATTTAAATAAAAATGAAATTTAAAACCTGGAATTATGTAAAGTAAAAAATAAATTAGATTAAAATAAATGAAATACATCAATAAAATGAAAAAAATAATTAAATTAATAATAGAAAAGAAAAGTAAATTAACTAAATAAAACATGAAATAAGGTAAAAAAATAAAATAAAAAATGAATAATGTAAAATAAAATAACTTAAAGTAACTAAATGAAGTTAAAGCAGCTGGATGCAGACACTTTAAGTCCAGACTCTTTATCATAAAGTCTCAGTGACGTCTGAACCTCTAGAACTGAAGTCACTATTTAATAAAACATAAAGTTTTTATATTTACACTGAAACCATCAGTATTAACACCTGAATTTAATTTTTCATGATTTCCATTAAGACGAGGTGAGAACTAGGTGGAGACAGATTATTAATCTGCAGAGGTTTTAAATCCAGATGTTTTCTGCATGTTAATCGGATCAGAACCGCAGCAGAGAACCCGAGCAGAACCTTTAGATGTTCAGTTTGAAGTTAAACCAGACGAGTTCAGATCGTTTGAGCTTCAACTTTAGAGAATGTGTCATGATTAGAAGCAGACACCATGAAGCGTCTCCAGCAGGAAGGATCATGGAGACACAGTCTGAGCAGACCAGCTGCTGCTGCTGTGAATGGCCACCAGGGGGCAGCACAGACACTTCTTTCACAATTTTAAACATTTTCCATTAATTTAGAGAAAATTTCATTACTCTAACATTTAACAACCAAACAGGAACCAGCAGTGTGCTGACAGTGAGGCCTGGCATTTATAGCTGCACATTGATTGTTTAAAGCTGGTTTCCAGGCAACAAGAGTTTACCTTCCTGTTAGCCGACGTCACTTTCTGCTCCAAGCAGCTCAGCAGCGTCTCAATGGCCGACATTCGCTTGTTCAGGTCACCGATCTACAGAAAGCAGGAGCAGAATGAGAGACTGATGTTTCTATACAGCTTAAACACGATTACGGAACCCATCAGAACCGGACCTGGAAACCCTGGAGAACCTTCAGGCTGACCTGAACCCATCAAACTAAAAGTTAACCGGAGTTATTAGCTTTGGACCTAAAGGGGAACGATCTAGACCTATAGGTCAGTTATAGATCTAGAGTCAGTTGTTCCAGCTGTAAACCAGAGATCAGGCTGACCTCTGACCTGAGCCTCCAGAGCCACATAAAGACGGTTCCAAAGTGGGCCTTCTACCAGCTGCAGAACATTTCTAATGTCTCAGATCAGAGAAACTCATCCAGACTTTAAATCCTGCTGGTAGTTTATAATCACTGAAGGTTTGGCACCATGACACAGATCTGCTGTTGGATCAACCTGACCGACCAGAACCAGAACTAGAACCAGACATGGAGAATTCAACTCTGGTTCATTTTGAATGTGTGCTCCAGGAGCAGGAAGTGGAGTACAGTGCAGGGCATTCTGGGTAAATACAACCAAAGCTAACATGCTAGCCTCGCGTTAGCAGCAGAAATGGCTCCTGGTCTTTGGCCAAAAACTGAAGAGAAATCCTCCAACTGCTAAAATCCGATGCCTCCATTTTGTTTCCATTTGGTGAAGAAGGAAGTTGCGCTGAGCGATCCAATAGAACCGGGTCTACTGGACCATGAGGTGGGAAATACCCAGTGATTCCTCCAGGTCCAGAAAACTCAGACCTGACAGTCGAACTGTCCTCCTCCATGAAGGAACAACCTGGTCCAGGTTGGGGAATTCGTTTCTCCTGACTGGTTTAGATCTGCTGAGTCTGCAGGTTGTATTTAACGGGTCCTGTAATCGGCCTCCTGGTGTTTAGTGTCGTTTGGTTTTTCATGGTTTCTCTTGTTTAGCATTGCCCTCGTTAGTTTGGTTTGTTGTGGTTTCGCCTTTGATTTCTTGCTCACACGTGTAATCACAGCGTAACTCTGCTGACTCCTGGTCCATGGTTCGTCAGGCAGGACTGGAACGCTGACATCACGGGTTTCAACAGATGCACACGTCTCCGCCGGCGGCCCCTGAAGGTCGTCTGAGGGAACCTGGAGGCCTCGGCGGCCAAACGCTGCTGCCTGACGGCCACATGTCTGGATGTTTCCAAGCATCCTGTTTGGGTCTCTGCGATGTCAGAATATATCAGCAGAGTCGGTGACCTTTAGGTGACCTTTGAGTGACCTTTTAAATGACCTTTAGGTGACCTTTAAGGCTGCTGTTGACTCCAGAACCTGGGACTTGTGTGCAGAGCGCATCTCGGTTCCCATGGTTACGCCATTGTGTGCATTCCTGGGTGCTTGGATGAAGCCTGAGGGTGTTGTGACATCAGGTGTTGATCTGTTTCTCATGAGCAGCGCTGACGGGTCGGGTTGCTGTGAGCCACGAATAGATGCTGATGTCATGACTCTGGCCCGCATGTGATCCTGCAGCTGCCTCCTCTTCATCGGACCGACGGCCCGCATGTGATCCAGGTCCAACATGTTTACTGAGCTCTGTAACACAATGTCGGAAATCTGTTTGCTGATGCAAGTCTTCAAGGAATCCAAACACCTTTAGATGCTCAGTAAACCGCCTCAGGCTCTGACCAAAACCAGAACCAGAACTCTAAATGAGTATCCAGTCAATTAACAGTTTGTGATTAAGCAAAAACTGAGAAATGAAGAAATCTATCCAGTTTCTGTTTTAGCATCTTTAAGGAAAATCCACAGATATTCACTGAGGTGAATGTTGGGCTTTGGGGAGCACATTCCAGAAACTTCATGTTTTCCTGCTTTATCTGCTCCAGAACCAGTCTGGATCCTGTTGGATCACCCAACCGGGTCAAAGCTTCAACCAGACATGAAGCTTGGAGGTTTAAAAGTTCAGCTCTGGTTTCCTCTGATCAGTTTTCCACATGCTGCGTCTCCCTAAAGCTAACTGGAAAGCTAGCAGCGCTAACCCTAAAGCACCCAAAGCGCTACATCAACATGGTATTTAACCGAATGCGAAAGCACTATCCCAACCGGGTATTTAGGAGGAGCTAACGCTATAGTGCTAAATCCAACCATGTTGAATATGATAAGGGGAAATGGAGCTGCAACATAAATATCTTCAAAATAAGAGCATGAATATGGAGTTAGATTTGTTTCACAATTATTCAATCAAAAAAAATCATGTCAAAGCAAAAATCACTAACATTTTTTTTTTTACTTTTTTTTTGGTTGAAACTTTTTCTGAGTTTTTGGTTGAATTAGTTTTCCTGCTTATACAACTTTATTTGCTGGCGAAGCTTACATGAACATCCAGGGCGGGGCTTAAGGACGAGCGATGTAAGACGTGTTCCGATTGGTTAGCGCTGCCTAAAGCGGATGACTCCTTGAGATCTCAGAACTCCGTCCCGAACTGCAGGGCTTCGGTGACGGGACACAGAATGTGAATGGTAAGTAATCTTCACAAAATTACACCGTTTAGCAGCTTCTAAAGTGTCCACCCTGTTTCATAGAAGAAATCTTACTAAACTTATGACGACAGTCACATATTTTGTCTGCCGCGGTCCCCGGTAGCATATTGTGCTAGCTAATGTTAGCACTAGGTAAAGTTCATAAACTAGGCTTGTGTAATATTCGCCTGTCTTTATGTTGAATTCGTTAACCAGCGCATCTCTGTCGAGTGGCATTAAGCGTGGAAAATACCAAATATATCTGGAGGAAATATGTGTTAAAAACTGTTGTGTAATCCTCCGTGTGTGTGTGTGTGTGTGTGTGTGTGTGTGTGTGTGTGTGTGTGTGTGTGTGTGTGTATGTGTGTGTGTTTTAACTAGCATTGAAGCTAAAGTGGGAAAACAGCGGATCGTTGCTCCAATGTTATCAGGTCCACATTAATCTGCACCACACGTCAAGTGACTGTGCAGATGATTTATTTACCAAGCACATAATCAGTGCTGTCGATGAGGGGAGGCAGTGTAACTCTTAAATATACATTTTCTTCCAGATGTAAAATGTAAAACTAAGCTGGTAGGTCACAGGCCGAAGGAGGATATTCACATAATTTCTGTTTATTATTATTTGGTGTGTGTGTGTCTTGTACTTAGTTTTATTCCGAATTAGATGTAATATGCCTTTTGCTGTGTTATGATATTAAATTAAATTGGTGTTCTCCTAATTCCCCATCCTAGTATGACCAGCAGAGTGCAGCTGAAGCAGGACAGGCTTGTAGGTCTTACTGATTCCTCCAGCTGCTAGAGACGATCAGAGCATGAGGATGGAGAGACCAGCAAGTGTTGAATCAGAGAAGGTCAGGTAGGGAAGGAAGTGTTGCTTTTAGGGGCCGGGTGTGTTTGGCTAAATATATTTCTCCAAGTCAAAGAGACTCAACCAAAAAAAAAAAAAAAGTTTCAACCAAAAAAAAGTAAAAAAAAAAACTAAGTTATTTTTGCTTTGACATGATTTTTTTTTGATTGAATAATTGTGAAACAAATCTAACTCCATACATGAATATAAACATCTAATTATTTGACAAATTCTGAACAATCAAAAACTAAAACAGCAACAATGATGTTGAACTTAATTTAACTAAATGTTTACAGAACAACCAAGTAAATTACTGCTTTAGAATTGACCTGGAAATGAACTATGGGGAAGCTAAGTGCGCTAAACATTTTTAAAGTTAGAAAAATGCTAAAGCGCTAAATGACACATTAGCTCTGCTATTATCAGATTTGTGGATTAAACTTTTAGCAGTAAATGAACATAAACATGTCTGACCTCCATTCAGTTTCACAGGTTGACCTTCTTTTGGTTTGTCACATAAAATCGTCGAGGTTCATGGGAATAACGTGACAAATGTGGAGAATTCAGAGGTTGTGAAATCTGTTAAGAATAAAACAGATTTTAACGTTCCGGGCCGACGCGTGATTATATAAGGAGCCTAAACGCTGCCAAACTCAGAATGATGTGGAACAAAAGCCTGTAAAACCAAACAGGATTTATTGGTGATCAAAGCGATTGGCTCCATCTGCTGGATGATTACTGGACCTGCGGCGTTGCGCCGGCTGAGCTCAGGCTCTCCTGAGACGTGTGGCTGCCGGGGTCCAGGTGGGACCGGTACGCCGGGACCCGGGGGCAAAGGTCGTCCTCGGCCTCGGAGTCGTCCAGGCTGGGCAGGAAGCTGCTGCCGCCCCGCAGGCCGATGCTGCCGCTGCCGCAGGACGAGTAGCTGAGCCGGGACACGGAGCGGGACGGGCCGGTCCGGGTCTCCGCATACGCCATTTCATCTGGACACACAGAGGAGTCCTGTCATGACCTTTGACCTGCTGGCTGAGCCCATAGAGTCTGAAGTGGAGATCTGGGTTCTGGACATCTGACATTGGGCCGGACCTGCTGGGACCGGGTCCAGTACTGGGAGGACTGGATGAGGTTCTGGAGCAAAAACACTGACAGCAATAATCTGAATTATTTAATCTGTCATGAAAGAAAAAACAGGGATTCATTTTCAGTCATATTTTCACCATTTCATTCTTTCATTCATTCATCAATGTCAAAGTTTCAATCAGAATATTTAGGTAAGCTGAATATTTAGTTTACAAACTAAATATTCATTTAGCAAACTGAATACTTAATAAAATATTTAGTCTGATTTAATAAGGGAGTTAATTACTTAGATCCTAAACTGAATATTTAGTTTGAAAAAATAATGCCCAGTTATACCTTCACTAACGGGTCAAACTGGGACCAAACTGGGACCAAACTGGGACCAAACTGGGACCTCACCGTGCTCATTATGCATGTCCAGGTCCAGGCTCTGGCTGTCCTGCTGGAGGTTCTGGTGGACATTGTCCTGCATGTCGGGCTCAGCCAGCATCGAGCCCATCGCGTCCTGAACTCCGGAGGCCTGCAGGCCACGAGGACACGGACGTCAGTCTGGACAAAATGGCCGCCGTCCCTCCTTCAACATGGAGACTAGAAACTTCTTCACATGATCACAAATTTCAGGTTCATGTTTTTTATTTAGAAGATGAATTCAAAAAGACAGAGGAAGAAAGAAGAAACATCAGAGATCAGATCGACTAAAGTAAATCAAAGTTGATCTAAAACTAGTTCGAGTTAGTTTATAATGGGAGTACTGGTGTCTGTACTGGGAGTACTGGTGTCTGTACTGGGAGTACTGGTGTCTGTACTGGGAGTACTGGTGTCTGTACTGGGAGTACTGGTGTCTGTACTGGGAGTACTGGTGTCTGATCCGCTACCTGATCCTCCTGAGGTCTGGAGTTTGCTGAGTAATCAAAGCCGAGGACGAAATCAACAGGATCAACAGTCAGCCTCCGTTTGGCCTTCTTCATCTTCAGAGATAATCATCATCATCACCAGTATTCAGGATGGAGAAACAGGAAAATATCCAGTTTGAAGCATTTTATTCAGATTTACATGTTTCTGTGGCTGTTCTATAATAATAATTATTATTATTATAACTGAGCCCCTGTTGCCTCAGTAGCAGCAATAACAACGAGGTGAAACGGTTGGTACCTGCAGGTTTGGAGAGTCGGCTGCTTCCAGGCTGAGATCCTCATATCCACCTGCAGGCAGGCAGACAGGCAGACAGGCAGACAGACAGACAGGCAGACAGGCAGACAGGCAGACAGACAGACAGACAGACAGACAGACAGGCAGACAGGCAGACAGACAGACAGGCATCATGGAGTTATGAAGCTACCATAACTAATTCCTGCAGACTGAACCTGTCAGCTCTGAGCTTCACATGAAAACATCAGATTTATTTTGTTTATTTCAGGTTTTTACAAGAGAACAAGCAAAAGGTATAACAGAGAAAAACAGGAGCATACATGTCAAGAACAAAGTAATTAGTTTACTATCTTCCTGTTTGAAAGGAGCAGGAAGAAACAAACATTTAATCAGTTTCATGCAAACTAATGAAATAACTGTGATCACAGTCGGGATGTTTCCGTCTGAGCTCAAACTGGACAAACAAAATGGAGGCAGACGGACGGAACCGACCGATCAGAACCGTGTAGAAATAAACACTGATCGAACCGGGTCCCGATCGAACTGTTGGACTGGATCAGCCTGGAAAATCATCTTAATGGAAAATATTAGAGGATAAACTCACTGTGGCGCTCCGGCTCGCTGCGGGTGTCAAACTCTGGGCGCTCTGGAGCACAAACAGGAAGAAACAGGCAGGAACAGGAAGTGAGGCCATGTTGGCTGTGATTAAACTCACACATAGAAATGATTAGAAACTCCTCAATAATCTGACATTTCCTGCAGTGATGAAGAGCAACGTTAAGTTTTATTATCCTGACAGATCATCAGGTTAAAGAGTCATTTCTACATGAAGTCATGATAATAACAGCTGTGATTAAATGAAGCTCTGTTAGCAGGCTACGCTAACAGCAGGACTCCCTCCGAGCTCTGAGGGCCCGGCGGACCGCAGAGCAACACTCCCTGTGTGTGTGTGCGTGTGTGTAGAGTCATGCGTGTTGAATTTAATCCAGATGGTCACATGAGTCGCAGCATGTGATGCGGAGCCGGTTCCAGTTCTGTTAGCGTTCATGACGGTTTCATAATAATCATCATAACGCCTCATTCCTCAGAGAACATGAGAACTTTCTGCCTCCTCCTCTTCGCTCCACTGAGCCCGGCACAAAAATCAGAGACATGTGAGGAAGATCACAAGGCTGCCGGCGCAGCCAGCGTTTCTGCCTGCTGCTGCAGCTCGGCGCAGAGAGCCAGTCGGTGACTCAGCGTCAGCAGGAGTCTCTGCTGCTGCAGATCAAAACGCTTTCAGCTGAACTAAACCCGGTTACTATGTTCTGAATGCAGCTTGATGAAACACAACGAGTTTCTGAAACCATTTATCGTCTTCATGAAATGTAAAACACATCATTCCTCTGAGATTAACGCTAAACAAAAACACAGAGTTTCCCTCAGACTTTATTTCTACTGTTACGACATTTTCTGTTCAAACATGAACATATTTCATTTTAATGAGAAAATCTGTCACTATAAATAGATACTGAAGTTCCATTTAGATCATAGTTCTGGCACTAAATTATCTCCGTACAAATAAAATCCATCTGTTCTGAAGCATCATAAAAACTATCATTCATTACCTTGTCAGTATTCTGTTTATCATAATTTGTTGCAATAAACACTACAAAGGCATAAATGCTACTGATATAACATAGCTTAGCTACATAGGCTAAGCTAGCTGCTTGTGCTAGGCTAAAGATCTTAGCTCATCTGTTCAAAGTGAAGAAAATAATTAAAACGTATACCTCTCCATATTGTTAAAAATGCTATAGCTAAATAGAGGTGAGAAAAATGATTGGCTCATACAGATGAGCTAAAAGGCTAACAGTCCTCGTCTTAGCTCAACGAGCTAAACCACAAAATCTCTGCTATCTACTTTTAGCATTAGCTAGATGAGATGATTAAATAGTTAATCTGGCCTTAATTAAATGTAACTTAGTTTTTCTGTTAAAGCTGCTAAAAGGCTGTGAAAATAAAGAAACTTGGCAGAATTAGCTTCAAGCTATAGCTAACGCTATGCTAACAGTTAGCAGCTTCGAAGCAAGCAATACCATAGTTTAACATAAAATAATTTAGAACATTTTTTACAACTTTTGAGTTTTAAAATTAACATGAAATGAAGATTTTTAGTGTTTTATGTTCTTAAGATCATGAAACAAATCCTCAAAGGATTTTGTCTTTGAGGAGAAAACAAAGTTAAACAAACAGCTTCATCTTAGACTTCAAACATGTTTTTTGCCAGAGTAATGTCTGTGATTCTGGTGTCTTTAGGAGCAAACAGGAAGTGCGAAGGCCACCAGTTGGTTGTTGAGGGCAGAAAGCCTGAGAGCTGAAGAGCAGCTGTGGTGAGACGATGAGAAAAACAGGAAAAATGGAGATTAAATCCCTGTGTCACATCTGGCTTTTCCTGCTGAGTTACTGTCAGAAGACTGAATGTTTTAACCAACAGATGTGTGACAAATTAAAGGATGAAGATAAAAGCAAAGTAGTTTAATTACAGACTGACTCACTTCTAAAGTAATGGAATCTGTTGTGTGAAAATCATTTCTCCCAGTTTGCCCAGTTTGAATGAAGGTTTGGTCGCATGAAGCGAAGCATTTATCCTTCCATGTTCCAACAATGAACCAAATATTTTACAAAAACAAAACAACTGTAATTAAACCTAAAAATTACAGTATTTTATTTTTTGTTCTTGTTAAAGAAATACAGATCTGTGAAAAAGCATCAACACAAAAATATCCAAACCAACCAAGTTAAATGGGAAAAATAATTCTTCATGAATCTAATAACTGTTTGCTGCACCTGCAGCAGCTGATAAGTGCAGTCTTTAACATAATTGATGCACTGAAACATTTAAGCAAAAAGTAAGAACAGAAGAAAACTTTAGGGGTGCAAATACTTTTAAGCAGCATTGAAAGTCTGTCAGCTTGAGTTCATTAACATTTATACTCAAAATAAAAGTCAAATGTCTTTGAAATCCTGACAATAATCCACAGTGGTTTGCATCGCTAACAAAATGTTAGCTAGGCTAATGCTAAAGTGCTACACCAACATGGTATTTAGTGGAAGCTAATGCTAACATGCTAAATTCATGTTGATACCAAGATACATCTGAACATTTGCATACTTGTTTAATGACTGGCTGTTTGTTTGTCCGTTGCCTTTTGCTCAATAAAGTTTCTTAGAAGAAAAAATAGGACGTGAGGAGAGGAAATGAAGCTTCACTCCCTTCAGAATAAGAGCATGAATTAAACATCTAAGAACAGTTGAGAACCAAAACTCCTGATAGTTTATAAAACAGTCCAATAAATTAGTGCTTTAGAGTTCAGCGGAAGCTAAATGTGCAAAACGTTTTCAACGTTAGCAAAAATAGTAAAGCGCTAAATGAACACTTAGCCATGCTATGAGCAGATTAGCAGAAATGTTGCCACCATTGATAATGCAGTTCACACATAAACCAGTGACTGACTGAGCTCGGTGGGAGTTCGCTTCACATTTTTTCCTTGCAGCTTCCTGACAGTTTGCAGCTGCTGACTCTCAGCGAAGCCGTTCATTTTCTGGGGATTTCTCCTGCTAAGCTCAAACAGACTTCCCTGACTCCACGTCCGAGCTTTCTGGCTGCGGCAGATTGAACTTTTGACCAGCAGCAACTCCTCAGGGCTTCCAGAGGGAGAAGTGAAACAGATGGTAATTTGTTCACGTTTCCACTGAAGGTCATCCTAACGCTCTTGTGGTTTTAAGATTAGTTTATTTCCCTCCTCATGCGGCCATCTTGGACCTGGCAGCCATTCAGCAGCCACACTGTTTAACCGCTGAGCAGTTTTAGTTAATCAGTGGGAGCTTAATGTTTTTAGAGTCAAGTGGTGTCATGTGTTTACTCACTTCATGCAGATTTTGGAACAAAGATTTTAAGCTGCTGATCTCTGGCCGAGTTAAACCAGATTAGTGGAGCTCTGACCTGTGGGGTCGCTCTGGGAGCGGCTGTGTTCCCCGCTCAGCCTCTTAAACAGAGATCGCATCACCTTGGCGCTGCCGAAGCGCTTGAATCGGGCCCGGACGTTCTCATGGTACCACTCCAACGTACCGATCCTCAGAACCCTGGAAGAAAAACCAGCATCAGAAACACCAAACCAGCATTTCTAGAAGTTTCTGGAGGAGAAGTGGAGCCATGAACTGCTGGTGCAACATTTAGAGAAAACAATAGCATGATGGTTTGCACATGGAGCTGGAAGGAACTAAATGTATTAATTTTTATGGCTGCAGAGTGAGCCGAACGCGTTACGTAAGGAGTCTCTGTTCAAACGCAGAGCCAGGATGTCAGTCATGTGCTTTTATGTAATCCTGGGGAAACCAGGAACTCAGGACAATCACACATAAATGTCATAAAAACGCTGGACGTCAGCAGGAAGCAGAAGGAACTCATTACATTTAGGCAGTTATATCCTTCAACTGGAAACAGAGAAATAATAAGGAATATTTTTATATTCTTAAACATCCCAGTGTGTTCCTAAAATATGAATATTTAAAACAACAATAAACCTCAAACACCTAGCTGACTTTAGCTTCCACTAGCTTAAGCTGTTTAACTCATAGCTAGCTAAACTGAAAAAGCTAATTTAGATGATGTTAGTATGCTGAACCTCAATAAGTTGAAAAGAGGCTAATAGTAACTAGCTTATAGCTCATAATGCTAACCACATAAATCAAGTCATCTGCTGTTAGCAGCTAAACAAATTTCCTCAAAAAGAGCAGCTAAGCTAAAATCTGATAGCATTAAGCTTAAGTCCATAAGCTAAGTTACTGCTATTATGTAAATGCTATCATTGTACTTTTGGTATTTTAAATCAAATTTAAAATAAATAATAATTTAAATTGACCTAATATTGTTTGTATTTGTTGTTATTGTTATGGTATTGTGTTAATGTGATTTTGTTTGTTTAATGCAGCTACTGATGGAAATTAGCATCTTGCTAAATCTGGTGTATTTGCAGAAATATTGTACATTCATTAATATTCACTGTCCCTCAAATGAAATAAATTCAAGTTCAGTTAAGCTGTTTATCATAGCTAAGCTACATAAGCTGTGCTAAATAGCTTAGCTAACTGAACTCAGCAAACAAAGCTAACTTTTAATCTTTAATTATTCCCTAAATTAGAAAATTAAATTAGTTTTTTAGCTCAAACATCAGCATGTTTTAGTAGCTCTGTTATGTTAGCTCTGGTTTGATCTTTTTGTAGACGTTTGCTATGATGTGTAACCATGGCAACAGTACTAGCCAACAGCTGATGATGTCATCCAGGAGACGTGACGCTGTAACATCGTCTCACTGCCTCTGATTGTACGTCTTGATGCTCAGCCTCAGGATAAACGGTTCTGATCCTTCAGTTCAGGAGCCCAGAGTGGGTTAGTAACCTCCCTGGTTTAACAGGTTAAGGTTAGTTACCTCCCTGGTTTAACAGGGTTAGTTATGTCCCTGGTTTAACAGGTTAAGGTTAGTTATGTCTCTGGTTTAACAGGTTAAGGTTAGTTTTCTCCCTGGTTTAACAGGTTAAGGTTAGTTATGTCTCTGGTTTAACAGGTTAAGGTTAGTTACCTCCCTGGTTTAACAGGGTTAGTTATGTCCCTGGTTTAACAGGTTAAGGTTAGTTATGTCTCTGGTTTAACAGGTTAAGGTTAGTTTTCTCCCTGGTTTAACAGGTTAAGGTTAGTTATGTCTCTGGTTTAACAGGTTAAGGTTAGTAATGTCCCTAGTTTAACAGGGTTAGTTATGTCCCTGGTTTAACAGGTTAAGGTTAGTTTTCTCCCTGGTTTAACAGGGTTAGTTATGTCCCTGGTTTAACAGGTTAAGGTTAGTTATGTCCCTAGTTTAACAGGGTTAGTTATGTCCCTGGTTTAACAGGTTAAGGTTAGTTATGTCTCTGGTTTAACAGGTTAAGGTTAGTTATGTCCCTAGTTTAACAGGGTTAGTTATGTCCCTGGTTTAACAGGTTAAGGTTAGTTATGTCTCTGGTTTAACAGGTTAAGGTTAGTTACCTCCCTGGTTTAACAGGGTTAGTTATGTCCCTGGTTTAACAGGTTAAGGTTAGTTATGTCCCTGGTTTAACAGGTTAAGGTTAGTTATGTCCCTGGTTTAACAGGTTAAGGTTAGTTATGTCCCTGGTTTAACAGGTTAAGGTTAGTTTTCTCCCTGGTTTAACAGGGTTAGTTATGTCCCTGGTTTAACAGGTTAAGGTTAGTTATGTCCCTAGTTTAACAGGGTTAGTTATGTCCCTGGTTTAACAGGTTAAGGTTAGTTATGTCTCTGGTTTAACAGGTTAAGGTTAGTTATGTCCCTAGTTTAACAGGGTTAGTTATGTCCCTGGTTTAACAGGTTAAGGTTAGTTATGTCTCTGGTTTAACAGGTTAAGGTTAGTTATGTCCCTGGTTTAACAGGTTAAGGTTAGTTATGTCTCTGGTTTAACAGGTTAAGGTTAGTTACCTCCCTGGTTTAACAGGGTTAGTTATGTCCCTGGTTTAACAGGTTAAGGTTAGTTATGTCCCTGGTTTAACAGGTTAAGGTTAGTTATGTCTCTGGTTTAACAGGTTATGGTTAGTTACCTCCCTGGTTTAACAGGGTTAGTTATGTCCCTGGTTTAACAGGTTAAGGTTAGTTATGTCCCTAGTTTAACAGGGTTAGTTATGTCCCTGGTTTAACAGGTTAAGGTTAGTTACCTCCCTGGTTTAACAGGGTTAGTTACCTCCCTGGTTTAACAGGTTAAGGTTAGTTCTCTCCCTGGTTTAACTCACCTGGATCCAATGATGGCTCATTAGAGGAGAGCACTGACCTGATGAGAAGGTTGTTTCTACCACCAGGGAGAGAGTAAAACATGCAGGATGCGCCCAGGACCCACTTTGGGCTCCACTGATCTAGTTGATTAAAACGTCTGATAAACTGGTATGAAGTCACAGCACCAGATAATTTCCCAGTTTGAGTCTCAGCTGTGCAGCAAACAAAGGCGAGAGGCATCGTCCCGTAGAGAACGATTTGGGGAGACAGTAAATCATGAATGTTATATGAGCTGCAGAAATCTGCCTTGAAACAAAACTTCAGTTTGTTCTCAGCAATTTTTCCTTCCACTGAGTCCAACTGAGAAACCTGAGAAACTTTGACAAATCAGAGTCAGAAAGTTCAAGAATAACATTTGAACTCTTCCTGGTGTGTGATGGCCTGAGGAACAGGCTGGAGCCGTTTTACCTGGCCAGGTGGCAGGGCTCACACAGCCAGCCCTGCTCCCTCCTGCTGAAGCGGCTGCAGGAGCGGCAGACGTGAAGCTGGCAGTCCAAACACTGACGCTTGATGTTGACCAGGAACCTGAAGGGCTGAAGGCAGCGGATGCAGTAGGACTCGGCCAGGCTGCTGCGGCTCCCCAGCAGCTCCCGCTTCGTGTCTTCTTTCTCTATTTTATTCTTCAGTTCGCTGGAAAACAACCAGACGAAACCTTCAACAAATCCTGACGTCTCCATGTTTTCAGTCAAAACTCAGCACCTGATGTTTCAAGAACAGTTTGCTTTTGGTGGGTTGCTTGGATTAGTCATGAGCAGTCAGTATCTAAATCACAGTTTGGACAACAGCCACACTGCAGTGGCTCACTCATGATCTGATTCTTTTTCATTTGTGAAATATCAACATTAAATAATTAAGTATTTATATGAACTTTGAAATATTTCATGAAAAAACTAAAGTCTAAAAACTAACAATAGATTTTTCTTAAAATTTTAGTTAGTATAAATGATTTAAATTGTCTAGTTGTTTAGTTTGGATCCATGATTCTCTCAAATGAGGCCCATCTCCCCGCTGCAGGTAAGATACTGAGTGCTCAGAACTGCACCATAAAACCCTGGTGTGAAAAGTAGATTCATCTTAGTGAGTTTATTCCACAGGGACGAGTCTAGCATGATGCTAAGCTACGCTAACAGTGTCCAGCACAACTCAGCCAGGGAAAACAGAAACAGCAGTAACTCTTCCAAACTGCAGACATGAATTCAAAGTGAGTTTCCAAGCCGCTGATCGCAGCTTTTACAGCTAAGCAAACAAACTGGACGACTGCAGCACACAGATTATCGTTTGACTTATTTTTCTAACAAAGAAGAGTTGATGAAAGGCAGAAGAAGACGTTTTCTGGGAAGAAGTGGGATTATGTTGTTTTCACTCCTTCACACAATCAATCAAGTTTACAGAGAAACTGCAGAGCAGAAAAAGTCCTGAAGCAAAAGCTGAGAAAACGTGTAGAAAAGCAGTTTATCTTTGCATCGTCCTGCAGCCGTTCTGATGACTTCACCGCCTCCAGCCCAATGTTTTCTGCTGCAGAGCTGAAAGTAAAGCGTCTGATTGGTGGAGAAGTTAAAGCCTCCCTCAGAGAGACGCTGGCTGCAGCGGAGGGGAAACTATTCAGATAACAAGCCCCAAATGTCCTGGCTGAAAAACAGAAATAAGAAACTATTCCTGAAGGAACAGGGGAGTTTTATTGCTTATTGGAGGCTTTTGTTTGGACCATACTGGTTAGATTATGGCTCATATCACTGGGATCAGTGGGACATGGCTCAGGATTCCTCAACCCATCACACACACAGCTGCTTTGGTTTAAACTGCATGATTTAAAAGTAAAATTAGCAGAAAATTCTCAGTACTATTAAACTCTAAATCCCACAAATCTGGAGCGCAGGATTCGATTCCACGGCTCCAGAGCAGAAAGCAACGAAGCCACCAGGACGAGTTCAGGAGTGAATCTGGTTCCAGCTCTGGATGTCGGGACAAAACGGCTTTTAGACGTTCTGCGGTTCGTTTTAGAGAATTTAACTGACAGGTGAAATAAACTCACTGAGTGAAAACAGCAAAGCGAACAAACTCCAGTTAGCGCTCAGATGGGTTTAGCCACCGCTAACTAAACAGCAAGCTACGCTAACCCTAAGCTACATATGTAGCTCTGGGCTAAACATTTAGCTCGAAGTTAAAGGTTAATTTAATATTTAACTTTGAACTAAGTATTTAGTTTGAAACTGTGAGATTAATGAATGAATGAAAAACATGGTGAAAATATGACTTTTATAAATATAAAAAAGACTAAAAATGGCTGAATCTGCTGGTGATCAGGTTTAAGGCACCAGAACCGGCCAGGAAAACTGATGCTCAGATGTCAAAGGTTTTTTAGAACGATAAATTGTTCCAAAAAGTTACATTTCTAGTTTCCTTTGGTGAAATAATATTGAACTTCATGTTATGTGAACTAGTTTCTGCTTTCAGACGTATGACCTCTGACCTGGCTCCGTTCTGCCGTTTGTGATTAACTGCAGTTTCTGCTTCGCAGCAGACCTGAGGAATCTGGGACCAGCAGCCAGACGTTTCTCTGCCTGACTGACAGTTTCACGTTTCCAGCTTCCAGACAAACCCAGACTCTCAGAAACGGCTGCAGCTCCTCCTGTTAGCAGCATCAGGGCAGGTTTGATTCTGCCACGAAAACAGGAACATCTCCAACATCAGACCAGACTCTGACCTGGAACCGTTTTCTTTTCATGCACAGTTCAGTGTTCTTCATAAAAAATAAAGCTGTTTCAGAGTAATTGGTTCGTTATATTTTTATGACAAACACCATCAAAAAATGTTCTTCACCATTTTTATGGCTTTCCTCATAAACAGCAGTTCCTGTTTTATGTAAGTAAATGAATAAAGTTTTAACGCCGTGAGGAAATGAGACCAGAACTCATCGAGGTTCTGAAGATCCACCGTCTGGACGCTTTTATGAGCCTTTCAGGCCACAGGTTGTTACTGTCATGACAGAAGTAAGTACACCCTTCAGCTGACAGAGGGGTCGTTTGGAGGAATCGGGTCAGATCACTGATCTGTGGTCGTTAGCATTAAATATTATAAAACCGGAGGAGCAGACTCTGCAGTGATGATGATGATGATGAGGAAGGAAATGTTAAACTTATTAAACTCTAACTCCAATAATTCCTCCTTTAAGCTCAGTTATGTTTCAGTCTGACAGAATCAGGTTTTACATTTATTTCAGTTTTTCAATTTAGTTAATAAACTGAACCTGATGCTTATTTTCTGATTCTGTAAACAAAAGTGAATAAATGTATTTACAACATGAACTCTGCCACTGTGGGCCGAGCAGAACCTGTTTGGTTCTGTTCAAAACAGAAAACAAAGAAAATATTTTGCCTCCTGTTGCTTTTTTGTTTCTCTCGCCAAAGAAAAAGAAAAATATTTCAAACTGTGAACCAACATATTTGGTTTTTATTGCTGAGGTTTGGACAGTTTTATGTGGAAACCACATGAAGATCAGAACCGATTCAGAACCGCAGAGGAAGAAACAGCAGCAGCTTCACAGGAACAAACATTCAGATGGAAGCAAATAACTGCAGCAGAGCGCTAGCCAAGATCGCTAACAAAATGGCCGACAGTGAGGTCCTCTGCTGGCCCGGCCCCTCTGTCTATATAGGGAGGTGAATCCTGGATCCAGAATGGTTCCAGAGGTCAGAGGTCACAGAAGTGAAGAAGATAATATTAGCGAAGCCCTCAGTCGTCTGGCTATTTATTAATTCTTAGGGTTAATATCTCTCAGCTTCAGGATCGTCAGATCTGCTATGAAGTTCTTCCAGACATCAGGAGTTTGTTTAGGGGGATTTTTGTTCATTCTTCCACACTGATATTAACGAGGTCAGACACTGATGTTGGACAGGAAGGCTTGGTTCAGGTTTCTGCTCCAATTCATTCTAAACATGTTCAGACATGTTGGAACAGGAAGTGAGCCGTCACCTTTTACCAACCCTACATGTCTTGGGTTGGTAAAAGGCTGACCACCGCTGAGCCCCAAGATCCTCCCTCCACCAAACTTTCCACTTCACATGATGCGGTCAGAGAAGACGTGTTCTCCTCAAAGAGTTGAACTTCCTGCTGAGCAGATAAATAATGTGGTGCTAATCGACTCCTGTATTCGTCTCAACAGCTGCTGAAAACTAAATAACTAATTAAACTAAAATAATTAGCAATGATGGACACATGTCCACTAACCCGCTGATAGCATAGCTAATTTTATATTTAGCGGTTTTGGTAATTTTGCAGACATTTAGTGCTCTTAGCTTCAACAAAAGTACATTTTTCCAGCACTAATTTTCTTGGTTGTTTTGATGAATAAAGTTTGAGTTGAAGTTTTAATTATCGACTTCAGAATTTTTTTAATTATTCAGACGTTTATATTTATGTTGTGTCTTTTATTCATTATGGAAGAATTTAGCCCTTTAGCAGGAACTTCAGCTAAATACCATGTTGTCATAACACTTTAGCGTTAGCATAGCTAATGTTTATGATTAGTGCTTTCCACCACTGATCACTAATAATCAGAATTAATTTCTGAATTTACCCAAGCCGGTCCTCCTCTTTCCTCCGCAGGTCGAAGTCTCTCTGGACGACGTCCCACACGTGTCTGGCCTCTTCATCTGTCAGTTTGGACAAATCCAGTTTCCTGCCCACAGCGGTGGTTGGCATGGCGGCGGCGAACAAAAATGGCTGATGATGACACCTGACAGATGACAGCAGGCTGAAAATTTTTTCTTTGAGATTCAGTGAAGAAAAAGGAGATTAAGTTATTATAACCCATTTGTGGAAGAAATGAAAACACAGAATTTAAACACATAAAGGCTGAAATATCTGAATTTATCCACCAAATGGACTTAGCAGCTGGTTAAATAGGAGACTTGAGGCAGAGTGGCCGCAGGTCTCAGCAGCAACAACTCAATGTGGCTAACATGCAGCTAACAGCATGTGGCCAACATGCAGCTAACAGCATGTGGCTAACATCCAGCTAACAGCATGTGGCTAACATCCAGCTAACAGCATGTGGCTAACGTGCAGCTAACAGCATGTGGCTAACATCCAGCTAACAGCATGTGGCTAACGTGCAGCTAACAGCATGTGGCCAACATGCAGCTAACAGCATGTGGCCAACATGCAGCTAACAGCATGTGGCTAACATCCAGCTAACAGCATGTGGCTAACGTGCAGCTAACAGCATGTGGCTAACATCCAGCTAACAGCATGTGGCTAACGTGCAGCTAACAGCTCGTGGCTAACATGCAGCTAACAGCCTGTGGCTAACGTGCAGCTAACAGCATGTGGCTAACATGCAGCTAACAGCATGTGGCCAACATGCAGCTAACAGCATATGGCTAACATCCAGCTAACAGCATGTGGCTAACGTGCAGCTAACAGCTCGTGGCTAACTGTATGCAGCTAACAGCTCGTGGCTAACATGTAGCTAACAGCATGTGGCTAACGTGCAGCTAACAGCTCGTGGCTAACTGTATGCAGCTAACAGCTCGTGGCTAACATGTAGCTAACAGCTCGTGGCTAACATACAGCTAACAGCTCGTGGCTAACATACAGCTAACAGCTCGTGGCTAACGTGCAGCTAACAGCTCGTGGCTAACATGCAGCTAACAGCTCGTGGGCTGTTCCAGTTAACAAACCCACCAAGTTATACATACACATTAAAAACTGACAAAAACTAAATCATCAGAATAATATATATTAGCAAATACTATTAATCTTTAAGCACCTCTAAATACACATTTGTATAAATATAAATCTAACATTAAACTTTTAAAGTGCAAAGTTTTATTGCCCCCCTTCCCTCCATAATGGTCTCTTCTGGAACCTTTAGAAGGTGCCCAGGTCCCCGGGGAACCTTTTAGCCTGAACACCAGCAGAGGAAGACAGAGGGAAGCAACACAAAGCCTTCAGACGTCTGTCAGTGCATTTCAGTCACATCATAAATATATTCTCTATTTGTTTGTTTTATCTAACAGGACATCACCAGGTCCAGCTGAGAAGACACTGAATTAAACACACGATCAATCAATAACTTCAATCTATTTGCACTTGTTTCATTTATCATCCAATACACATTTTAAACGGTTTCCAGCCAAGTAATGAAGACCGTCTTTACAGGCTCTAAAACTGAACACAAGCTCGAGAACCAGAGGAAATCTGAGAAACAAAACTGCAAATTTAAACAAGTTGGAAGAGATGGATGGACAGACGGACGGACGCTAGGATGGATTCAGGTCTGCATTTCACTGATTACAAACAAAAGTATCAAGAGTTTGAGGAACAGAAAGGAAAAACACCTGCGAGAAGGAGGAACTGTCAACCTGGAGGGGTCAAAGGTCATCACTGAACCATCTGAAGTCCATCAGAAAAGAAAACATTTCATCAGCTGATCACCTTGAACAGGTTCAGAGAGGAAGATCAGAGCTCCTCCTCTGACTCTGCAGGCAGCAGGTCAAAGGTCAAGACAATGAACCAGCACAGCTGCTTGGAAGGGTTCTGTCTAGAAACAAGATGGCTGCCAGACTGAGGAAGACTTCTGGGACAATTTCCTCTGGACAAACGAGACGTTGGGCCAAGATGGAGGAAACCAAACGCAGCAGAGCTGCTGTGAAGCTCGGCAGTGGCGGTGTGATGGTTTGGGATCTGGGTCCAAACGGCAGCAAATCTGAACGACTGAAACAAAGAGATTCAAGGTGTTGCAATGGCCTAGTCAAAGCCCAGCCCTCTGCCTGACTGGTAATCTGAGCAGAACCTGAATGGACCAGCGCTGCTCCACCTGCTGCTGGAGGGCGTACTTACTTTTTCACACTCTGCTCCTGCAGGATGTCTCAGATCTGCTTCATAGATGCTGAGAGATTTAGATCTAGAGCCGCCTGGTGGACAGGGTGTACTTACTTCCCTGCCTGGTGGACGGGGTGTACTTACTTCCCTGCCTGGTGGACGGGGTGTACTTACTTCCCTGCCTGGCGGACGGGGTGTACTTACTTCCCTGCCTGGCGGACGGGGTGTACTTACTTCCCTGCCTGGCGGACGGGGTGTACTTACTTCCCTGCCTGGCGGACGGGGTGTACTTACTTCCCTGCCTGGCGGACGGGGTGTACTTACTTCCCTGTAGCGTCTCCATGTCCAGTTTGCAGGACTTTCATCAAATCTGGGTCATTTTGGGAAACAGACTCACATGGTTTTCTAATCTGACAGGATGAAGGCTCTCCTCCTCTTCCTCAGCAGACAGCCCATAATACTCCTGCTGGGAGCAGAAACTTGATCTGATTTCAGGTGGAGCTGCTGCAGGAACATCCTGGCTTCTGATTGGTTAGCAGAGCAAACAGTTTATTATTTATTCAATAAAAAGTCACGAGAGAAAGAAAAGTTAAAACATCAGGAGACGCTTCATGTTTCAAACTGTGGAGCCGAAAACTCAGAAAAACTGAGAAAAACTGAGAAAAACTCGGAAAAACTCGGAAAAACTCACATGATCCACTAATAGAAAACCTGCTGCTGCTCCACCGACCGAGCAAAGAGACGGATCACAGTAAACCCACTGAGACACGGAGGATCATCGTACTGCAGACTCACCTGGTTTCCTCCTGCAGCTCTGATCACGTTGACAGAAACTCCTCTGGTCAGCAGAGGTCAGTGGAGGTCAGCAGAGGTCAGCGGAGGTCAGCGGAGGTCAGGCGGTGTGGTTGCCAGGTGAGGTCGGCCGTCGTCTGGAGGTTTCTGTCGGCTCGGCGCCGTCAGACTGGATTAAAACTCTGGGTCACATGACTGGACCCAAGCAGGCAGAGCTGGCTGCTGATTGGCTGCTGCTGACTAGGCCCGGATGGGGCCCGCTTCATCAGAACCGCTCAGAGAAACTTCAAACTGAGGATTCATTTAATCTGATTTCTGTTCTGATTCTGCTGGAAATTAAACGATTTGCTGCAAAAATCATGGAAACTGGAGCAGAACGATGGAAACCTTTGAAATGTTCATGGGACAAAAATTGGAGCTGCACCGATTGCAGATTTCTGGTCGATACCAATAATTTTGTCTGCAATTTTTCCAAATGTAACAAGAAAATTGCTGATTTGTTAGCAATGGAGCGGCTACTGTTAGCGGCTACTGTTAGCAGCTAGCTGTTAGCAGCTAGCTGTTAGCAGCTAGCTGTTAGCAGCTAGCTGTTAGCAGCTAGCTGTTAGCAGCTAGCTGCAGGCCAACCCGGTGGGCTGCAGAGCAGGAAGATCCTACAACATCTGGACCTTCAGAACCAGCTGTGACCACCGTCCAGGTTGAGAGCAACAGGCCCAGAAACACACTGATAATGGCATCATGTCACTGACAGGTCAATAGTTCACGAATAGAACCTTCCATTAGGTCATGGGTCAGAGGTCGTGCCCTCCGCTGATCTGAATGTTCGGCTCATGAAGTCGACCTGCAGATGGTTTAGTTTTCTTTCTCATGCTGTTGCCATGGTAACACTGATTTTCTGAGTTTCAACACTGAAAGGCTGAACTTTCTGACTGTAACAAAAGTTCAGATCATGAAACCCAAATGCAGAGAAAAGTTTGATCATCTCTAGATTAATATGTCCACAAAACACAAACACATGAAATCTGTTTTTATTTCACAGAAAGTCATTTGAACATAAATCTATTTCTGATTCTGAATCTACGACCTGAAAACTCCTGGCTGAAGCCGACAGAGCAGCTGAGGACGCGGTTATGAAACGACCAGATGACAGAAAACAAGAAACTTTCTCTCCTCTGGGCCAGAAACATCAAATGAGATGAAAGAGCAGCAGAGGCGCTCCAGTTCCTCCGGAATCCGCTTCATGTTTTCCCAGAGCTCCAGCCATGTGACCAGGAACACTTCAGGCCTTTTCCTGTGGATTACGCAACAGGCCCCGTTTTTACACTCATCACTTCCATGTGCGCCGATCTATAGAGCTACAGAAACAGAACCGGTTCAAACGGCCGGAGACCAGGAGAAGACCAGAACCAGAACCAGAAACCAGAACCAGAAACCAGAAACCAGAACCAGAACCAGAAACCTGTTACAACCTTTACTAGTTAGTTAATAGCAGTAATAAACATGCAATAAACTGCTGTTTTCCTCACTTTAAAACAAATCTATTGCCACAACAGAGAGAGGTTGGGAGTGTTAGCCTAGCAGAAGGCAGCAGCATTACCGTAGCAGAGTGTTAGCCTAGCAGAGGGCAGCAGCATTACCGTAGCAGAGTGTTAGCCTAGCAGAGGGCAGCAGCATTATCGTAGCAGAGTGTTAGCCTAGCAGAAGGCAGCAGCATTACCGTAGCAGAGTGTTAGCCTAGCAGAGGGCAGCAGCATTACCGTAGCAGAGTGTTAGCCTAGCAGAAGGCAGCAGCATTACCGTAGCAGAGTGTTAGCCTAGCAGAGGGCAGCAGCATTACCGTAGCAGAGTGTTAGCCTAGCAGAAGGCAGCAGCATTACCGTAGCAGAGTGTTAGCCTAGCAGAGGGCAGCAGCATTATCGTAGCAGAGTGTTAGCCTAGCAGAAGGCAGCAGCATTACCGTAGCAGAGTGTTAGCCTAGCAGAGGGCAGCAGCATTATCGTAGCAGAGTGTTAGCCTAGCAGAGGGCAGCAGCATTATCGTAGCAGAGTGTTAGCCTAGCAGAGGGCAGCAGCATTATCGTAGCAGAGTGTTAGCCTAGCAGAGGGCAGCAGCATTACCATAGCAGAGTGTTAGCCTAGCAGAGGGCAGCAGCATTATCGTAGCAGAGTGTTAGCCTAGCAGAGGGCAGCAGCATTACCATAGCAGAGTGTTAGCCTAACAGAGTGTTAGCCTAAAAGAGGGCAGCAGCGTTAGCTTTTCATGCTATTAAACTGATTTTTGCGTCTCATCTTTGTGCTCAGTAACAGTTAGCATACGGTGTTTTACTGAACGCTTCATGTTGCTGTTTCACATTTAATGATGTTTATTCGTTTCCATTCCAGCTCAGTTTGGCAGCTGAACTTTAGGTTTTATTGGGTTAGCATGCAGACGCAAAGAGCCTCCTGGACTGTAGCTGTTAGTGATTCTGTGTTTTTAGCCCTGAAGGAGAGCTGAGGCGATAAATCACCCAAACTTCTGAAAAAGGAACCTCCTCAGTTCAGAGACGACGGTTACGGTGCTGGAAGCCGTCTGTCTGCAGAAACACAGCGACCAGCTGCACCACCATGCAAATCCTCTGTCCAGTCAGAGAAGTCAGTTATTTTGAACACATTTTAATTTCACAGTCAGCTGTAGATGTGTTGCTTTTATTCATGTTGTTTCAGCTGCCAGGAATTTTTTTAGCATGTGGAAAAATTTTCTACCGAAAACAATGATTGACCTGGTTAGCAATGTTGCTCTGCTGGATAAACTGTTTAGGTGTGAAAATAACTGTAAGATTACTCAACAGCTTCTGTATTTAGTGCTAAATTCCCAAAATAAGTCAAGAGCAGCGCCTGGTTAGCTTCACCCGTTCATGCCAGGCAGTCGTTCCTGGAATTTAAACTACAGAGAGCCAGAAGTTTCCCAGACTGCTTTGCCAGTCTGCGGTACCATGGCGTATTTTTCCCAGAGTTCTTTGCGGTAGCATGGCGTAATTTTCCCAGAGTTCTTTGCGGTAGCATGGCGTAATTTTCCCAGAGTTCTTTGCGGTAGCATGGCGTAATTTTCCCAGAGTTCTTTGCGGTAGCATGGCGTAATTTTCCCAGAGTTCTTTGCGGTAGCATGGCGTAATTTTCCCAGAGTTCTTTGCGGTAGCATGGCGTAATTTTCCCAGAGTTCTTTGCGGTAGCATGGCGTAATTTTCCCAGAGTTCTTTGCGGTAGCATGGCGTAATCAGGTTCTATATGCAGAACTGAAACAGAGTTTTTCTGATCTGGAGGGAATGAAGCAGATTCTTCTTCTGACGTTGAAGACCAAACAGCAGTGGGAACATCTGCAGACTCCCAACCAGAACGAAAAGGTAAGGTAATTTTATTTATGTAGCAAATTTTAGCAACAAGGCAATTCAAAGTGCTTTACGTGAATGAAAAAGGAAATTCAAACAAAATAAACCAAAAGAAAGAGCAGAAGAAGAAAGACAATCTAATAATGTTGATAATAAATTCCTGTTCTTACATGCTAGGTAATTTTTCTGGATTGTAAATTTGTTCTAATCCCTGTTATGGATTGCTAAAGTAAAAGTTAGTAGGTATCGTCTGGACTTTCTAAGTATGTTCCAAATTTGTAAAAGTAATAAGTACTCCACAATTTCTAAGTAGTATTAAAAACTAAATGTTCCTGTTCTGGATGAAGTTTCCCTGGATTGTTTTCTCTCCTGAGTTCCTGTAAAATCATCTGCGATCGATGTGTTTCATGGTTATTTTTTCTTCTTTCTTTTCTTTTTACAAAATAAATATACAAACCTCCTGATTAAAAGAAACCAAAAGTGGCGTCCAAAGAGATAAAAATTCAAAGAGTAGAGTTGATGTTAGCAACATTTTTGTCTTAATATTTTGTTTTCCTCCACCTTATTGGAGATGTAATAATTATTTCTGATCTAATTTAAAGACATTTTACAGTTTTTGTCAGGCAGACGGACCAGCTCAGTGCGTCAGCAGCAATCATCCATGTTGGATATTTAATACTGAATATTAATAATTTAATGTAACATTGTTAGATGATTCACTCAGAAAGTTTTCCTGAAACGCTGCGGCTCTGTTGGGTTCACTGAGATAAAAACTTTTTAATCTGAATAATAAACTGAACTTGATTCCGTCACATTTGTTGTTAGTTGGAGCTGCAGAAATAAACTGGATTGAGTATCAATCATGAAAATAAACTTTGCATCTTCACAACGTGTGTTGAGGTGAAACGGTTCGTTAATTCGAACTGAAAATATCCGTTCAGCCTGTTGGCTCGGAAACGTCGACCAGCACACGGACAGAAACGTTTTCTGCCTGAACAGATGCAAAATGTTAATGTGAGGAACTTAATGTTCACTTCAGCTGTGAACTATTTACTGCTCCTCTACATTAAACAGGATCGTTTCAAAGTTTGGCTTCTAAAGGAGCCCAGAGCCAAACTGGGATGCTGCGAAAACAAAGAACTAAATCCAGCCAACGACATCCCACTGAATCTAGGTCCTTCAAAACTTTGAGTTCATTCAGTTCGTTCAGTTCCTACCGACTCACAGTGGGATTCCTGTGAGTCATTAAACGTGTTCAGATCAGCCAGCAGTATGAAAACATATGGCCTCACACATTAACTTCTGTTTCAACACTTCAAATGGTTCAAAAAAATCTGAATAAAAATGCTGGAGAAACTGACGAAATGGTTCATGTAAATGAACTTTGGGTTTCAAAAAGTTATCGGCTCCAAAGTTTGTTTTGTTGTTTTATAATGGCCGCCTGGTGGCAGCGCTAAGCTAGCTAGCACATCTAGCTTCACAACCAAAGTGGTTAAAATGAGATGCAGAATGAAGTCACTGCTGGTTGTGGGATTTAAAGTTGTTCAAAGTCCATCAGATTCTCAAACAGATCTGAACCGACGGCCAGAGGAAGTGAGGAAACAGGAAGTCACGTGACTTTCTCATTCTCCTTATATCCACTAAAAAAGGTAATTTGAGCAACCTTCAGATAGTTTTTTTTTTTACAGTGTAAGCGTGAATTTATCCAAAAACAAACATAAATGTAGAGAGCATGTAGAATAAACATCTGCTCTGAGTTGAAATGCTCTCTGTGAGGAGCTTTTATCCTCTGGATGTGACTGAAATGTGTCTCAAGTGTTTTTTCGTCACCAATCAGAGCGAAGCGTTACTGTCCTGATCCGACTCCTCCCTGCAGGACGGCATTCTGCTCTGGTTCTGGTTCGGGTTTTACTGCAGCAGCAGCTCTTTTATGGGAATCCCCCGTTTTCAGACCCTGGAGGCTTTTACTGGGAAACCAACAGCTGTGAAACGCATCTGGCCATTAATGCAGTTTTTAATGTAAGATGTGTTTGGAACAGAAGACAAAGAGCTTACAGAGGAAAGCTGAAGGCCGTTCTGTGCGGATGAGGAAAAAACAGATTCTGCCACAGATTTTGTGTTTCAGTGAAACAGGAACCATCTGGAAACGTCTCAGTTTCATTTTATATTCTATCTCTTCATAACATGAGACTCTTTCTATAAGCACATCAGACTCCCACCAACAAGCAGCTTCAAAGGTTTCACTGCCACCAGAACCACCAGAACCACCAGGGTCCGTACTCAGAACCCTGAGACTAAAGCAGCTCCAGCGACATCATTACAGGACAAATCTTCGATAAAAATCATCAGGAATCATTTCAGACATTACTGCTAGCAGGACTGAATGTAGGAACATAAAATGTTTTTATCCTGTTTTATTGACTTTAAATTGTTTTGAGTGTTAAAGTCGCATCGACCAACCAGCTACAGATATAAATGTTTTATTTAACACTTTTCCCCATTCAACTAAAGATGGAGAAGAAACAAAGAGCTTCAGTGATTCTCAGAGAGTCTGACGTGTCGGGGATGGAGACGGAGACATGGACAGGGACGTCACGTCAGCCGGTCCGTCCCAGAAACCACCAAGACGTAAAATAAGTTAATAAATAAAACCTATAAAAAGCCCATGTGGAGTCAGTCTGACAGTTTTTAACCATGTAGCAGCTAATGCTAACATCAGCGTCAGCAGTAGTAACTATGGCTAACGTGAGCATCAAGAGTAGCAGCTAATGTCCGCATCAGTTTCTATGCACCACAGATTTGGAACAAACTTCCAGAAAACTGTAAAACAGCTGAAACACTGAGAGCCTTTAAATCTCAACTTAAAACCTGTTTAGAGCTGCTTATGGCTAAATTAGGGTTTTGATGTCTTCGATGTTTTAATGTTTTTATCTTTACTTCTAGTTAACTTCTTTTTATTTCTCTTTCACACTGTCTATGCAAAGCCCCTCCGGAAAACGTCCCAGTTCAACTAGTCTATATCTAGGGGTGTGAGAATCCTTGTTAAATGACGTTTATCTAAAGTCCTTCGGGGTTTAGAGCCCCAGTTAAACAACATTTAACTGACGTCCTAAAAGGGGTTTTAATGTTTTTATCTTTTTTAATCTTTTTCAAAATGTCTTTCTCACTGTTTATTAAATGTCACATGCTGTTTTTATTTTAATTATGTAAAGCACTTTGAAATGCCTTGCTGCTGAAATGTGCTATACAAATAAAATCTGATTGATTGATCCACAGCAGCAGCTAACTTTTACCTTAGCATCCGCAGAGGCTGCTAATGCTATTGTTAGCATCCACAGCAGCAGCTAACTTTTACCTTAGCATCCGCAGAGGCTGCTAATGCTATTGTTAGCATCCACAGTAGCAGCTAACTCTTACATTAGCATCCGCAGTGGCTGCTAATGCTATTGTTAGCATCCACAGTAGCAGCTAACTCTTACTTTAGCATCCGCAGTGGCTGCTAATGCTAATGTTAGCATCCTCTTCTCTAAAGAAGCTCTATGAATAATCAGGGTTTCCTGAAAATTTGGAAAGATGAACGGATATAAAAAACACTTTGCTGCATCCTGATGAAGAAACTAAAGATTAAAACAGATTAAAAACTAGAAATATGTTTGTTGTTCAGCTCAAATATCTGTTTATTCAGTAATTTAGGAGCAAAGGGGCTTTTGAATTGAAAATGTTGCGGATTTTGCTGATTTGTGTTTAATTGCAGGTCAACTAGTTTAAAGAAATGCAGAATAAATGTTAATTTCTCATAATAGAACCATGTAACAGTAACTGGCAGGGAAGCATTTAAAGGACGGACGTGTTTGACAGGAATATCCCTTTAAGAAACCAGAGCTGTTCTGTCTCCTGACCGCCACTTCATTCATCCTCCTGAAGTTAATCACAGCGTAATGACAGACATGGCCTCTGGGGGCAGCACGTCCCCCACTGCTGCTGCACCTCGGCTCCTCCTGCTGCAGACCTGTGGAGGTTAAAGGTCACCTTCCTCAGCTCATGAAGCATCAGCAGCGTCTCGGGGCACTGACATGTTGTGCAGGATCCCGGCTCGCCGCCCTGTCCTGTAATCTGACTTCCTGGCTCCGAACGCAGCAGGACTGTTTGCCTGATGAGCAGAAATTACTCGCAGATGTGAAACACGCTTACTCATTTCTACCAAATCATGGAAATTATATGTTCTCAAGGTAAACATGGCTCTGAAGCGGGATGGAAAAGTCAACGCTCTGGGTGAGTCAGCACATAAACATCTACCAGGCGGCTGCAGAGCTCACCTCCCTTCCTCTAAATCATCCACTGCTGCACTCGCAGCTTCACGTTTCACCGCTCGGGGTTACTATCGCAGGATTTTCTTTCAGCTCCCCTTTCTGTTCCTGCCTCACTTCCTGTTTTATTTTGAAGGTCTGGTTCTTTGTATTCATCGTTTCAAATGTGAAATTTTCAACTTGCATGTTTGAAAAGTGAGCTGGAGCGATTCCTGAAATCTGATTTAGGAAGTCACATCTCTCACCATCAATAAGCTCAAAATCCAATATGGCTGCCACTCAGACAGTGAAAGCTGCAGCAGTAAACAGTTTTTGTACTTTGGATGTTTCATTTGTGTTTATTTCACTCAACAAATAGATGTGAAACTGATTCATCCATCCAGAGCGATCTGGTTGGACTACGGTACTAAGCAAACCAGCGCATAAAGTCACCCCCGTGCCAGAGGCCCCCCAGGGCCTGGGGCCCGGGGCCCCACCAGAATCCAGCTGAAGCCCTGTTCCTCCTGATAGTCCAATCGACCCGGTTCTACTGGAACCAGAACTCCATCATCTGCTCCACCTCCAGCTGCTCTGAGTCAAACCAACCTGTTCCCCTCCTGGCCTGTGGGGGCGCTGCACCAAGAGCCACTGAAGACACTGAGAGCAACTTCCTTCTTCACCAGATGGAAACAAGATGGAGGCGTCAGATTTTAGCGGTTGGAGGATTTCTCTTTAGTCTTTGGCTAAAGACCAGGAGCCATTTCTGCTGCTAGTGCTAGGCTAACACATTAGCTTCGGTTGTATTTACCCAGAATGTCCTGCGCTGTAGTCCACTTCCTGCTTTTGGAGTGGTTTTGGAGGTCAGAGGTCAAGTAGCGTTACTCTGAAACTTCCTGTTTTTGTGTTGATCTGGTACTTCTCCTTCATGTTTGGACCACGATGCGCCATCGTTTCCATCTCAGCGCCATGTTGAGATGGAAACAACATGGCGTTTCGAGCTGCTGTGGCGTCGCCATGGCTGCCGGCTAATAGATGCAGGCTGTCCGTTAAAGAGCCTTCAATGGCGGCCATTGTTCAGGAACATTGGTGAGTCAGAAAGTAAGCCGAGGAGTGGGGGGCGGCTCTGTGTGGCTGCAGCTGGCAGAACCAGAGGGAGATGTGATGCATCAGGAGCTGGAGAGACTTCCTGACTCTGAACCTGAACAGGAGCCAGACGGACGGTTATGGCCAACGCTGGTACGAACTGTATTTCAGTTACAATGCGCTTTATTGTTGTTAAATCAGAGAAGAAGTGTTCCTGTGTGAGTCGCAGTGGGCGAGGCGAAGGTGTGGTCGCTTGTTTCCATGTAGGAAGAGGAGCAGCAGCCTTCGTCGGCCGGCCATGGGAAAAAAACAAGCGAGGGAACGGACCGGTTTCCAAACCAGAGCGGTTCTGGAAATATGTGTTCACCACGTGACGGGCCGCAGAGCCGAGCCGTTTCCCCCGAAGAGCCTCGTTAAAAGCAAAATCCGCTGCAGAGCCCGGCTCAGTGGCAAACAGACTGACGATCCCTCACCCAGAAACATCTGAGGAACCACAAGTTTACATACACCCTGTGTTCGCTGTGTTCAGTCAGAACCAAACTTCTCTGGCTTCAGATGATTTCCATTCACTCAAAGTCAGAAAAATCAGCAGGAACATTTTCAGTTTAGTTTCTCTGAATTCAGAAGTTTACAGAATCAGGGATGATTGTCTTAATCTGTCTGATGTGGGTCAGATGTTCTGGGTTTCCTCCTGACGTTCCTCCCTGTAGTTTGCTGGAGTTCTGGTCCATTCCTCCTGACAGAGCCGGTAGAACCGGGTCAGGTTTGTAGAACCTCTTGATGTGGAGCTTGTCGTCCTTCTGGAGTTTCCTCATTATTTCTTCAGATGTTGCTTCAGTATTTCCACATAATCTTCTTTCCTCTGGATTCCATCTAGATTCTGAAGCACACCAGTTCCTCCTGCAGTAAAACAACCCCACAGCATCATGCTGCCACCACCACACTTCAGTTAGGATGGTCCGATCATCTTCCAGATGTATGGACGGTTATTATGTCCAAAAAGTTCCACTGGCTTCTCCTTCGCTTTCAGGACCGATTCTCTGGATGAAGACTCCGTCTCTGGCTGCGGTTCCAGGTCAGTCTGGACGGTTTGGACCAGAACCGTCCTTCCTGAGCGGGACCTGTTGGACGTTCGCATCATGTCTCATGGTTGAACAGATGAACCTGCTGCTAAATCCCAATGCTAGCTGCAGCAGCTGCTGCAGCTAGCATTGGGATTTAGGATCCTGTGGGGTTTAGGGTACCCTTACAGCTGGGTAAGAGGACCCTAAACCTGCAGGCTCTGACAATAAGCTGATGACATCACACAGTTCGGGTTGGCTCAACAGAACCGCAGGAGGAACAAACAACCTCTGCCAGAGTTTTGATGTTTTCATTTAACGCCTGCCAGCATTTCTGAGGTTTTCTGCAGATTTTGGTTCTTCTCTTTATGACTGAGTGTGTCGATGTTGGAGCGTCACGTTGGGCCCGGCGGGCTGGAACCGGGTCCAGATACGGAGCGGCCCGTCAGAACCGGACTGTGGCGTGTTGATCAGCGGAGGGAAATCAAAGGAAACGGGATCGCTGGAACGATCCGCAGCTGGCAAACAGCTTTTACAGGCCAACGTTCCTCCGTCCTGCTGCTGAGATCATCTGCTCCTCATTTCTGTTTCCAACAAATAAAACTGGAATGTTTTACCAGAAAGAGGAAAACTAAGTACACCCCATGGTAACCTCTAACCTCAGCCCGGCAGCCATCTTGTTTCTAGACAGAACAGACTGAGCCTACTGGTTCAGGGTCATGACCTTTGACCTGTTGAGACTGAGCTGGAGCTCTGAGCTGAACCTGATCAGACGTCCAGCATCTTGGGAATAATCTTTACTTTTATCTTTTAATTTGTGTTTTTCAAATGTATTTTATTAAATTATATTTTTTTCATTTTAAATTTATTCTAATTTAAGCAAAAACCATTTTAAAATGTTTTTTTTAAAGATTTATTTTAATTATTTTATTTATTTAACTATTATCTTAAGGACAATAGTAGTCTTGAGGTGACCTTTGACCCTTCCCAGCAGTGTCTCTGTCCTGGCGTTGTGCTAACAGCCTGAAGCCTCCATGTTCCTCTGGACCACCTGCACTGATGGACGTGTCGGATCATCCAGGCGGATCCGGAGCCATTTGGGTCCTGCTGGTCTTGGTGGTCCTGCTGGTCCTGGTGGTTCTGCTGGTCCTGGTGGTTCTGCTGGTCTTGGTGGTCCTGGTGGTCCTGGTGGTTCTGCTGGTCCTGGTGGTTCTGCTGGTCCTGGTGGTTCTGCTGGTCTTGGTGGTCCTGGTGGTCCTGGTGGTTCTGCTGGTCCTGGTGGTTCTGCTGGTCCTGGTGGTTCTGCTGGTCTTGGTGGTCCTGCTGGTCCTGCTGGTCCTGGTGGTTCTGCTGGTCCTGGTGGTCCTGCTGGTCCTGGTGGTCCTGGTGGTCCTGCTGGTCCTGGTGGTTCTGCTGGTCCTGGTGGTTCTGCTGGTCCTGGTGGTCCTGCTGGTCCTGCTGGTATAAAAGCCTCGGTGTTCTGCCTCCTACACGTGTAATGACCACATTTTCAGAGTTTATCTGTAAAGATCCTCAGAAGTGGAACCGCTGGCTTTGATCAGGACGACGAAGGAGGAACAAATAAATCGGCGTTCGGACCACAAACTGCCTCCAAGCAGCCGATGAAGGAGAAACAGAAACAGCTTCCAGAGTTCATCCCTGGAGAGGAAACAGGCTGTAAAAATAGTTTCTGCTCGTTTCAGGGAACGTCCCATAAAACGTCCGGCTGGTTCTGACCCAATGAACCCAGAGAAGATCTGCTGGAGTTTCAGCACCTTCAGGACCGCTAACGGAGGAAGCAATCAGCCGTTGCTCTGGAAACCAGGTGACCCAGACGGGGAGCACCTGAGCGGAGGCTTTAGCTCCTTCGCTGATTCAGTATTTCATTTTCATCTCCCGGCTCCTGACATGACCTCAGGTTTTCTGTGGCTCCAACATTTCCTGATCTCTGAGACGATTTATTTTATTTTACACTTTCAGCACCAAAATTCAGACTCCTGTCCACTCGGCCACTTCGTTTCTCCAGCATGTTATAACCACTGAAGCTAGCTTCTGATCTGACTGATCGGAGACCAACCGGCTCTGGAAAATGAGAAGAACGCTACTAGTTAGCATTAGCTTTGGGTAGCTAATGTTAGAAACAAAACACATTTATCAGAAAATGGGCTGATATGCAGAATCTGTAACATCTTACATCAGCTGCCTTGATGACAGTTTGCTGTAATCCAACGGGACACGAAGCATGACCATGATGTATAAAACGGAGCTGAAGTTGGCTTCTGATTGGGAAAATAATACCTTAAGTTATGAAAAATTAACTTCTACTCATTTATTGTGATTATGATCACAACCGATTAATTATCTTTAACTTGTTCCAGTTTACAAACTTCAACTCTCAGACTCCTCAAACATGAAATATATCATTCTACACTAAAGTTAGAATATTTATAGCCTAGTTTGTGATTGATGAAATGTTTATTTGTTCAGTGAAAGTTTAATACAGAATCATATTTGCACGTTCCACAAATCACAAACTAGGTTAAAAATATTCTGCTTTTAATGTTGGAAAAAAGAAAAAAGTCAGTTACGACCAAACAAACTAGACATGTTAGTTGTTAGCCTGTCCAAGGCTAACATTAGCCCAGGCAGTGCTAATGTAAGGCTATCCAGATCTAAAGCTAGCATGTCTTGCTAATAGTCAGCAGAGTAAGTAGGCAATCCAGAGGGTGACCTCCCTTGGCATGCTAGTCAGTAGCCTATCCAATGCTAATGCTAGTGATTAGCCTCCTTTTCATTGGCCACCGCCAGTTGTTCAGTTTCTGCCGGCCTCATTTCAGCCTGGTGACCCCAATCAATCAATCAATCAATCAATCAATCAATCAATCAATCAATCAATCAAATTTTATTTGTACAGCCCATTTCAGCAGCAAGGCATTTCAAGGTGCTTTACATAATTAAAGAAAAAATAAATGCAGCATGCGACATTGAATAAATAAATAAATAAACAGTAAGAAAGAGAAAGAGATTTTGAAAAAAGAAAAAGATGAAAAAAGATTTTTTTTTAAAAAGATAAAAACAAACTTTTGTTACAGAATTTGAGCGCCTGTCATCGCCGTCCGTTTAACACGGGTATTATCCAGGACCCGTCGCCTGACAGGACGCAATCTACAGATTTTTAGTCAAAACGCCATTTGACAAGGATTCTCACACCTCAGAGTTTTAGTTAAAATGCCATTTAAAAGAAATTAATAAATAGATAAAAACTAAAGATAAAAACATCGAAGACATCAAAACCCCACTCTAATACTAACTTAGCCATAAGCAGCTCTAAACAGGTTGTAAGTTGAGATTTAAAGGCTCTCAGTGTTTCAGCTGTTTTACAGTTTTCTGGACGTTTGTTCCAAATCTGTGGTGCATAGAAACTGAATGCTGCTTCTCCTCGTTTGGTTCTGGTTCTGGATGCAGAGCAGAACCAGAACCAGAAGATCTGAGGGGTCTAGATGGTTGGTACAGCAATAACAGATCTTTAAGGTATTGTGGTGCTAAACCGTTCAGTGATTTATAAACTAACAACAGTATTTTAAAGTCTATCCTCTGAGCTACAGGGAGCCAGTGTAGGGACCTTAAAACTGGTGTTATGTCTCTATCTTCCTGGTTTTAGTGAGAACAGCAGCAGCTTCTGGATCAGCTGCAGCTGGAGGATTGATTTATTAGTCAGACCTGTGAAGACGCTGTTGCAGGAATCAATGCGGCTGAAGATAAACGCATGGATGAGTTTCTCTAGATCGCGCTGAGACATCAGTCCTCTAACCCTGGAGATGTTCTTCAGGTGATAGAAGGCCGACTTTGTGACTGTTTTAATGTGGCTCTGAAGGTTCAGGTCAGAGGTCATCACTACTCCCAGGTTTCGGGCTGATCGCTGGTTTTCAGTTGTAATAACTGAAGCTGAGCATTGATTCTAGTTCACTCCTCTTTAGGCCCAAAGATGATAAATTCAGTTTTATTTCTGTTCAGCTGGAGAAAGTTTTGGCCCATTCACACATTTATCTGTTCTAAGCATCTGTTCAGTGATTGGATGGAGTCAAAGGTCACCTGGTGACATCATACTGTAGAGCTGTGTATCATAGTTATGGTAGCTGATCTTATTTCCTGTTATAACCTGAGCCAGTGGGAGCATATAAATATTGAAAAGGAGGGGTCCTAGGATCGAACCTTGGGGTTCCCCACATGTGACCTTTGACCTCTCTGATGAGAAGTTTCCGACTGAAACAAAGAAATCCCTGTTCTTTATGTAAGATTCAAACCAGTTGAGCACTGGACCGGAGAGTCCGACTCAACTCTCCAGTCGATTCAGTAAAATGTCCTGGTCAACACTGAGGTCCAACAGAACCAGCACTGTGGTTCTCCCACAGTCTGTATTTATATAGATGTCATTGAACACTTTGACTAGGCCGTCTCCGTGCTGTGGTGAGCAAGAAAACCAGACTGGAAGGAGTCAAAGCGATTCATTGTTGTTAGGAAGTTATTTAATTGTTTAAAAACTGCTTTTTCAATAATTTTGCTGATGAATGGGAGGTCAGAGGTCAGAGGTCGGCCTGTAATTCTGCAGCAGTGATTTGTCCAGATTGTTCTTTTTTATCAGTGGTTTGATAACTGCTGTTTTCAAAGCCTGAGGGAAAACACCTGAAGAGTGCGATGAGTTACTATTTGGATCAGATCATTAGCAACGACAGGCAGGACTTTCTTAAAGAAATGTGTGGGTAGGACATCCAGACAGCAGGAACTGGAGCTTCACTGACTTATAATTTCTTCAAGGGTTTTATAATGAAGTAGTTGAAATTGGGTCATTTTTCCTGCATTTGTTTTGTTTGGGCAGATCATTGGTACTGGCTTTGGAGTGGATGTGCAGATTAATCCTCTGATCTTTTGAATTTTCTCTGAAAAGAAACTGGAAAACTTATTGCAGGCGGCATCAGATTGAAGTTCAGGTGGTAACGTCATAGGAGGGTTTGTGAGCCTGTCAACAGCAGCAAATAAAGCTCGAGCATTGTTAGTGTTTTTGTTTATGACATCAAAGAAAGCCTCTCTTGCATGTTTTAGTGTTGAGTGATAGTTACGTAGTCTTTCTTTGTAGATGTCATAATAAACGTGCAGTTGAGCTTTACGCCATTTCTGTTCGACCCCAGACTGTTCCTGGATCGTTGGCGGACTTTTGGTTCTGACTCTCTGATTCTGGGCTGACGTGGGAGAAAGCCCAGTCCTTTGGAGGGGAACTGACCACATCAGACCAGGCCGGACCAGAACCAGGACGTTTCCGTGGAGGCGGTGATCCCAGGCAGGATTCATGGCAGCTGCTCTGCAGACGTTTCAGAGCATCAGGAGTTCTCATCAGAGAAATCATCTCTGCTCCAGTCTGAGAACCAGAACCGGTCCTGGAGGCAGTTTGGACCCAAATCATGCTACAGAAGAACTTCATCAGAACCTGATTCACCTGACATGAAGTCAGTTGATCATCTGAGGAACCAGTGGAGATGATTCATCACAAACTAACAGCGTTCATCAGTTTAACACCTGGATGCACATCTGGGCCACATCTGCTGCGCCTGTCGGCGTTCTGGACCCGAGGCGCCGAGCTGCAGGACGCGTCGCTCCAACACCGCTCTTCCACCTTCAGGGCCAATCAGGACTCAGGATTTAAAGATGCTTCTTACTGTTGCTGTTGTTTCCGAAAGCTTAAGAGGAAATCAGGACCAAACGAGACCCAGATGAGCTCAGGTCGATGACGCCTCCGCTCTGTGGGAAACTGTTTATATTTTGCTTTTTCACAAGTTTAGGTCATCAAACAAGTTATATTACCCGATAAAAAGTTAAAGAAAGTCGTTTTAAGCAGATTTAGCTTGAGACCTGCTCGGCCTGATGGCGACGGCGCTGCGGTAACAAGGCCTTGGAGGTGGTTTAATGTTTCAGGACGATGGGTGACCCCATGACCTCTGGCACACTTCCTTAGCCTGACTCTGAACCCAATCAGGAAGTCAGTCCCGTTCAGTTCTGGACCGATCTGAAGCTTTCAGGTGAAACTGGTTCCAAAAACACAGAGCAGAAAACTGAAGTTCCAAATTCAAGTTTTACTAAAAGTAAAAATACGATGAATCGTCTGCTGTGTGAGAACGAGGAGGAGGAAGTCCTAATATGTCCTCAGAAATACAAGCTTTCCAATAACTGGGCCACCTGGCGGCGGGGCGGGGCGACGCCACCTGGCGGCGGGGCGAGGCGACGCCACCTGGCGGCGGGGCGAGGCGACGCCACCTGGCGGAGGGGCGGGGCGACGCCACCTGGCGGAGGGGCGGGGCGACGCCACCTGGCGGCGGGGCGACGCCACCTGGCGGCGGGGCGGGGCGACGCCACCTGGCGGAGGGGCGGGGCGACGCCACCTGGCGGAGGGGCGGGGCGACGCCACCTGGCGGCGGGGCGGGGCGACGCCACCTGGCGGAGGGGCGGGGCGACGCCACCTGGCGGCGGGGCGGGGCGACGCGTCTGTCTGCTCGTCCTGCTTCGTGTTGCCACTCGAATCCCCAACAACAAAAACTATTCAGGAAGTTTAATTAATGAATATCAGTTTCAGAAACTCAAACAATTTTTTCCCAGAAATTTGACAAATTAAACTTAAAACTGAAGCAATTTATGACCTTATGAAGATATTTAAAGTGTGATACTTATTATTCCCTTGGCTTGTGGTCCAGATTAACCCCACCAAATAAACGTTTTGCTGCGATCTGCTTTGCCTTGAGAGCGGCCTTCCATCTGAGCCGAGTTTAGAAAGTTTATAAATATAATAAAATGTTTTATTCAGAACATAATCAGAAAATCTCAGGCAGCGTTTCCTGAGCTTCAGCTTCACTTCGTATTCAGGTGCAGTTTTCAGCGTCTGAACGTCCAGATGGTTTCACCGCCGCAGGAAATGAAGAGGCAGCCTTCATCCTGCTCCTCTTCCTCACTGGACCTGTGGCTGGTTCACAGGACTTTGACTAGGCAGGAAGTTGAACCTCAGGAAGTTCAGAGATGACGATTCGTCTCGATCCAGAATCAGTAAACCTGAAGCTGGAAGCTTCGGTTCTTCTTCCTGTTTGCACTATTAAAAATGGAAACATAAATCCGTTGAACTCATCCTGAGGAAACCAAAGTTCACTCAGGGATTTTAGGGAAAATAAAAACATTTAGTGACGGACGGTTAAATGATTTCTGAGACATCATTTGATGGAAACCAAATCAGAGAGATCCCTGACAACGGCAGCAACTCCATTCCAACCAACATTTAATTTGCCGATCTCATCCCGTTTATCTCAGGAGAAAATGTGACGTTAAAATCTCAGTTTTCACCTAAAAGACATTTTAATGTAGTTTTCTGAAGATGCTGGTCTGTTTTTATATATTAGTATCACTAACACAAAAAACTGAGAAATGTTTGATTGCTCTGTTTTCCCTAAAATAATTTATTTTTTACTGTTTTCTAAAGATTTTAACTTTTTTATTTGAAGTTTAAACCTGGACTTCTTCACAACAAGGAAAAAGATTACCGTATTTTTCAGACTATAAGCCATTATCTCTTTCCCACGTTATAAGTCGGGCTAAAAGCTGCACCGGTGCTTATAGTCCGGAAAATACGGTACAAGGATCTGTTGGCACTTCTAAGATATATTTTACTCTGAAGTTTCTGTTTTAATCTGAAATAGTAATTTCATTTATTTACCTGGAACTTCTTTTAAAAATGGTAAAACAACTTTTAGTACGTCGACCTCAGTGAGTTTTACTGAGCTCTGGTAAAACGCATCCAAGATGGCGTCGCTCCAGACGCATCCAAGATGGCGTCGCTCCAGACGCATCCAAGATGGCGTCGCTCCAGACGCATCCAAGATGGCGTCGCTCCAGACGCATCCAAGATGGCGTCGCTCCAGACGCATCCAAGATGGCGTCGCTCCAGACGCATCAAGATGGCGTCGCTCCAGACGCATCAAGATGGCGTCGCTCCAGACGCATCAAGATGGCGTCGCTGCAAACGCATCAAGATGGCGTCGCTCCAGACGCATCCAAGATGGTGTCGCTCCAGACGCATCAAGATGGCGTCGCTCCAGACGCATCAAGATGGCGTCGTTCCAAAGTTTGGTTGCGTCTCATGGAAAGACGTCCCGGGTTCAGCAGAACTTTAATCAAAGGAGGAAATTTGACCCACAGCTGATCGCCACACATCGACGGTTTGATGTGTTGCTTAGCAACAGACGGGGCGAGCTCACCTTAAACGTGTCAGGTAAAGTTAAACTGCATCTCATCAACAGTTAGCTGAAGTTGACGACTGGCGTCAGACTTAATATAAAAATGTTTAAATAAAAGATTAGAGGATCAGTAAATGAATCTGTGTCTGTAGATTATTATGACTGAGCCTCAAATACAAACTTTCTGCATCAATCAACAGGCTCCTGGCTCATATCTGACCTTTGACCTGTTCATTTTTGAAGCTGCTTATGCTGATTGGTTTTTAGTTTCTATTTAGTCATTAAAATGCTGCAAATACGGTTATTTTGTCTTAAACAAAACAAAATAACCTCAAATCATTTCTTACTGTGCAAACAAAAAGAAGAAAGGTATCGAACGGCTAAAATTGTTAACAGATCAGATTCTACGATTAGATAGGGAATGCTCCCATACTTTTACACAAGACTCTCTTCAGAAACGTGTATTACTTCAGACAGAGTTTAACATCTTATCTACCCAACAGGCCGAATATTTATTATCCAAATCTAGGTGTGGCTACTGTGAGCATGGTGAGAGGGCTGGACGCCTTCTTGCGCAGCAGCTACGGCAGCGCTCAGCTAAACAGGATATCTCAGCAATAAATGATGAGCATGGTGTAAAATGTTGTGAGGATGCTGGAATTAGTCTATGTTTCAGCAAATTTTACCAATCTCTGTATACCTCTGAAGCCTCACTTAACCCAACTGAATTGGATGATTTTTTTAAAGATATTAAAATCCCTTCACTAAGTTCTGATTTATCTAACAAATTGGAAAGAAAATTTTCTTTAGCTGAGATTAACTCTGCAATTAAAAATATGCAAAATGGAAAATCTCCAGGACCAGATGGTTTCCCGGCAGAATTTTTTAAGAAATTTTTGGATTTACTTTCTCCCCTGTTGCTATCAGTTTTTGAGGAGACCCTGGCCACACATTTACTGCCGCTGTCTATGCGTCAGGCTGTAATTTCACTGCTTTTAAAGAAGGATAAAGACCCTTTGAGCTGCAGTTCATACCGCCCAATATCGTTATTAAACACTGATGTTAAAATTCTCACAAAGATGTTGGCAAAACGAGTCGAACGGATTATCCCTACAATTGTTTCACCTGACCAGACTGGTTTTATTAAAAATCGTCAATCCTTCTTTAATATCAGGCGGCTATTTAATGTGTTGTATACTTCTGCCCCGCCCAGTCACAACTGTAATGACATTTTAATCTCGCTGGACGCTGAGAAAGCGTTTGACCGGGTGGAATGGAATTATCTATTTAAGACCTTGGTGATGTTTAACTTCGGTCCTAAATTTGTTTCATGGGTGAAGTTGATATATACCTTGCCAATGGCAGCAGTACGCACTAACAGTAATCTATCCAGTTATTTTGAATTGAAACGTGGGACGAGGCAGGGATGCCCACTCTCGCCACTTTTATTCGCAATTGCAATTGAACCACTTGCAGTGGCTTTGCGAAACAGCCCCAAAATTAAAGGTATTAATCGGTTTGGCACTGAACATAAAGTTTCCCTATACGCTGATGATACACTTCTTTATATCTCAGATCCCTTATCTAGTATTCCTGAGTTACTTATTTTACTTCAAAAGTTTGGAAACATTTCTGGTTATAAGGTTAACCTTCAAAAAAGTGAATTGATGCCTGTGACTCCAATGGAAGTGCAGCATATGGGTCCAGCTCCTTTCAAAATTAGCCCTGCTAAATTTAAATACCTTGGTATCTGGATTACTCACAGTCACAAAGATCTTTATACAGCAAACTATCTGCCTCTCCTGGTGAACCTTAGGAAAGACATCACTACCTGGGCATCTCTGCCTCTATCCTTGGGAGGTAGAATCAATATAATCAAAATGGCAATACTGCCTAAATTACTTTATCTATTTCAGAGCGTGCCAGTGTTTCTCACCAAGACTTTCTTTACAAATTTAAATAGTGAGTTGTCGTCATTTATTTGGAATAAAAAGCACCCGCGGATAGGCTGTAAGATGCTACAGCTACCCCATGGTCTTGGTGGCTTGTCACTCCCCAATTTCCTATATTATTACTGGGCGGCTAATATTAGAGCCTTACTGTACTGGTTGAGAGAGGACAATCCTGCTCCCACTTGGGTGACTTTAGAGAGGAATTCAGTTACGGCTAGCTCTCTCTCTGCTTTACTCTGCTCCCGGTTACCGTTTAATCAACCAATCTCAACTTATACTTCTAATCCGGTTATAACTCACACAATAAAAATCTGGAATCAGTGCAGGAGGATGTTTAAAAGTATGTAATTATTAATATCTGCTCCAGTATCAAATAATCACATGTTTGCTCCTTCACTAATGGATTCTGTTTTTAATGCTTGGAGTTTAAAGGGAATAACTTCTCTAAATGGTCTTTATATAGACAATAAGTTTGCCTCATTCGAACAGCTCACACAGAAATTTGACATTCACAAGTCAGTTTTTCAGGTATTTACAATTGAGACATTTTGTAATGTCAAACTCTGGATGTTTTCCTCTACATCCACCAACTTCTCTTGTTGATGAGGTTTTGATGTGTAAGTCTGTAACAAGACGCTCTATGAGTAGAGTCTATTCTCTGCTCAGTTCATTTAATGATACCAATTTAGATTCCTTGAGGGTCAAGTGGGAGATGGACTTGGAGGAGTCCATATCAGATACAGTTTGGCAAAAAATTATTCAAAATATCTATTCGTCCTCAATATGTCTGAAACATGTTATAGTTCAATTCAAGGTAGTACATCGTCTACACTGGTCTGAGGACAGATTGTGCAAACTCAAAAGGGACTTGGATCCGACGTGTGATCGTTGTAAACAATCTCCAGCCACACTTTTACACACATTCTGGTCTTGTCCAAAGTTACACAGATATTGGCAAGGCATTTTTGACACTTTTTCAGGAATATTTGGACAAACTGTCTGTCCATCACCACTCATCTCTCTCTTTGGGGTGGCTCCAGCAGAGGCCTCCTTCAGCAAACATCAGAGGACTGTGTTAGCTTTCTGCTCTCTACTGGCTAGAAGACTCATTCTTCTTCGATGGAAGGATCCACATCCTCCAATATATGGACATTGGTTAAGAGAAGTTATGTCTTACATTCATTTAGAGAAGATCAGATATACTGTTAGGGGATCTGTAAACAAATTCTTTGACATCTGGCAGCCATTTATATCTTATGTCAGGAATATTTCGGCAGATAACTTTGTGTAAAGGTCAAATATTGGTTCTTTGTGTGCAAACCTGTGTTCTGTATCGGCTGATGTATGAATAAAAGGTGTATTCTTGTTGGGGTAGTAGATCCGGTATAGGAGGGGAGGGTTGGGAGGGATTTCTGTTGTATATTTCGTCTTTTTTGTGTGTGGTGTATGTAAAAAATAATAAAAAGACCTTGATCAAAAAAAAAGATTAGAGGATCAGTAAATGAATCTGTGTCTGTAGATTATTATGACTGAGCCTCAAATACAAACTTTCTGCATCATTCAACAGGCTCCTGGCTCATATCTGACCTTTGACCTGTTCATTTTTGAAGCTGCTTATGCTGATTGGTTTTTAGTTTCTATTTAGTCATTAAAATGCTGCAAATAATGTTATTTTGTTTTAAACCATGGTTCCATGTTAGAAATGTCAAATTAAAACCTGAACTTTCTCTGAAGTGGTTCTGAAGTCCTTTCCGGCGCCGGAGCATCAGAACCGACCCGTAATCTGGAAATAAAAACCACAGGAAGGATTTCAGTGCTGATCAGGACTGGCGCTCTCCTGATGAGGATCATGGCCGCCGTCATGTGACCAGAGGAACATCACCGCCTTTCAGTTTGGTCCTCTGCAGAGGGACTTTTAAACCCGACCTCTCTGCAGAAACGCCATAATTCATCCCTGCTGGACGCTCACACGCCTCCTGGTCTCTTCACAAACCGACTTCAGTCGAAAACGGACAATTATTCTCAGCTGAATTTTACACTCTAAATGTAAAGCTTTTTACAGGCCGTTAGGTCAGGGCCCGGTTTGAGTCCACTGATCTCTTAATCATTTTCGTGTGGCCTCATGTTCTTTCAGGGATCCAGGAAACAGGACGTCCAGTTACCATGGCAACTGCTTCCTGGTGGTTAGCCTGGCATCTTTATGCTGACGAGGCCTCAGGGATTTCTGGGAAACCAAATATATTTTTTATATATTTTGGCCTTTAATTCACTCACTCTTTTTAATATCACTAAAAATAAAAATGAATAAAAATGTCGACCAAAGAGATTTGAGAATTCTCCTTATTTGTGTCTGCAAGAGGAAAATGGAGACCAAAGGTTCAGAGGTCAGAGCATGACAGTCTGACCGTGACGACCGTTTGGCCCTGCAGTGGAGCAAAGATGGCCGCTGATGGAGAGCTGCTGCTGATTACTACGTTGGTTCAGCTTTACAAACCCAACTCTGATACTCTGAGTCCCAAAACAGAGGAATATGACTGTATGAATAATATGGCTGTAAGTTAACGGTTTTTAATAGTTTCTACATGCTACAGGTTTACATGAGGAATAATGAAACAGGAGAGGAACAACGACCGGAGCGATTGCGTCTCATTTTTTTAACCAACTAAGTTTTTACAGTGTACAATGTCAATGCTTTATAATACTTTCTTCCATAAATCTTGTTTGCTTTTCTCAGAAGTAACAATCAACTTAAACACATGACCACCTTTTACTTAGATGAAGAAAACTCAGGTAAATTGTGTTAATCAGGATTAATAAACTGTTTTTAAAGCTTTACTGCTCTGACTGACTTTAACTTAATGATCAAAAATACAATTACGAGACAAATATAGAATTTAAAATGACATTGTTCCAACTTTAACCTCTGAATTCCCACACTTATTGAACAAAGAATAGTTTCTCTACCTCACTTTACTCTCAGCTACTTTATGAGTCACTAAATAAAATAAACTGAATATTATTTTAAAAAAAAACAAAATAAAACTTTTAAAACTGGAGTTAATCCTGAACCTCGGCTGATAAAAATCAATGCTGTTAGCAGGAAGGTGAACAGAAACCGCGTCACAGCGCCACCTACTGATAAAACAATAGGAAAACATCTTACAGAGAAGCTCTGGTGTTTTAATCGTGAACTGACCTGAGGAATAAGGAAACAGGAGAGCAATGACGACCGAGCGCTGCCTTTAGCATCCATGTTGCGTCTGAGTCAAACAGGAAGTGCGCCCAAAACCGACCCGGAAGCAACACTCCCCAAACAAAGGTTCCGCCTCGCCACTTCTGTTCCCCCATTAACCTCAAGAAAGCATTAACACAGGTTAATACGCCTCAGTACAAACAAATTATGAATTGTTCATTTTTCATAGGAAATAGAATAAAAAGTACATAATAATATTCTAAAATCACAAAACAACCAAAATAATGCGGTGACATTTTAAAGTGCACCATATAAATAAACTAAGGCTTATTCAAAATGCTCACTCAGATTATGCTAATCATTAGCATTACCATGACAATACAAACGTCCAGATAAGAAGCTCAGATTGTTAGCCTGGAGATGCTAGTCATTAGCATCAGGCTAACAGCCAACATGAGCTAGCATGTTGGATCCACCTGGATCCGTGATATTTGTGCTCAAGCTGTGTGTGTATGTAGGGGTGTACTTATTTTTATGGTGCTGTAGGGTCATTCAGAGATAAACTTTATGCAGACTCCTTACAGCTGCTCTAACAAACAAACTCACCAAAACACAATTTTCCACTTAATGTTTTAAAACCAGAACTAATTAATTGAACTGCTTTGATGTTTCAGCTTTAACTGGTTTATTTTTCTGTTAGCCTTTAAATTTTTTTATTCTATTTGCCTTTAACTATGTTTTACGTGGCCAGTTGTCTGAACACGCGATGTTTTGGTGTCGCGCTGCCTGTTTGGACTGATCTGACAGTTAATTGAGAAGTGTAATAAAAGCTGTTAGTTTAGCTTCTATTACAGATTTTATTACTATTAATGCTTTCTTCATAAAATTTGGTGCAAATGAGGCCAGTCATTCATCTCTCATTTATTTATGTTTCGGTGGAAATAAGAGTGGATGGAACCACACACAGATTTTCCTCAGCAGCTGCTGAGCGGTTTGTTCCAGCGCTAACGTCCTTCCAGGCTGGATGAATCATGTCGTTATGTAGAAGCTTTTATTTGGGAGCAGGATAAACACAGACTGGATGTGATATTTCTTTCCACATCCAGCCCGAAACGTGATCCTCACCTGAGGCTGAGGAAACGACAAGAAAACAATCATATCATCGATTTTTACTCCTATCAGTGCAACATTAACATCTGCAGACATAAACATCAGACATGAAACATTGGTGCTGTGTGAACTGAACATTAAAGGTTTATGATTCATAACAGATCATCATTTTCCTTCTGCTGCCGGTCTGCTGGGAGCAGCAGAGCTCTGAGGCTGAAACTGTAAATCAGACCTGATGGAGGAAATGTTGGCGGGTCTGGAGCTGCAGAGAGAGCAGGCGGTGGCAGCATCATGGTGGGGGGTGGAGGTCGTCTCCCGTCTCTCTGGAGAACATTTAGTGTGTCTGTAAACCTGGTGATGTCAGAATCAAAGCACCTGCTCAGTGGAGAACCTCAGGGCTCAGTATCAGAACTCATTGCATTTATTTTGAAAATTTCCCTGGCAGACAAATTATAAAACATTTTTTAAGTGTTTTATCATTTCTATGTTGATGATATTCAGCTCTATTGTTCCTTCAAACCTTCTGAATATCTAACGTTCTCTGGTTCTGTGACATTTTCTTAATTGTGAAACTTTAATTTTTGCTCCTGAGAACCAGCAGAAATGAGAGAGAGATGGAGAGAGAGATGGAGGGAGAGAGATGGAGAGAGAGATGGAGGGAGAGAGAGAGAGAGATGGAGAGAGAGATGGAGAGAGAGATGGAGAGAGAGATGGAGGGAGAGAGAGAGAGAGATGGAGGGAGAGAGAGAGAGAGAGAGATGGAGGGAGAGAGAGAGAGAGAGAGATGGAGAGAGAGAGAGAGAGAGAGAGAGATGGAGGGAGAGAGAGAGAGAGAGAGATGGAGAGAGAGAGAGAGAGAGAGAGATGGAGAGAGAGATGGAGGGAGAGAGAGAGAGAGATGGAGAGAGAGATGGAGAGAGAGATGGAGAGAGAGATGGAGGGAGAGAGATGGAGAGAGAGATGGAGGGAGAGAGAGAGAGAGATGGAGAGAGAGATGGAGAGAGAGATGGAGAGAGAGACAGAGAGAGAGAGATGGAGAGAGAGATGGAGGGAGAGATGGAGAGAGAGATGGAGAGAGAGATGGAGAGAGAGATGGAGAGAGAGATGGAGGGAGAGAGAGAGAGAGATGGAGGGAGAGAGAGAGAGAGAGAGATGGAGGGAGAGAGAGAGAGAGAGAGATGGAGAGAGAGAGAGAGAGAGAGAGAGATGGAGGGAGAGAGAGAGAGAGAGAGATGGAGAGAGAGAGAGAGAGAGAGAGATGGAGGGAGAGAGAGAGAGAGAGAGAGAGAGAGATGGAGGGAGAGAGAGAGAGAGAGAGTTCTCTGGCGGAAACTAGAAACTATTAATGCTACTAGTACTGTTACTACTAGTGCTGCTGCTCTGCTGCTGCATGTTTAACATTTTATCTCCTCCAGTTTAAACCATAAAACATTAAATGAACATTAAATCAGAGTCTCTCAGTTTTCCTCATGGTTCTGTCTTCAGGGTTCTGGTGGGTCGGTCCAGCTGCTGATCGTCGTTCATGTTTTGCCCTCATAGCTGGTTGCCTAGCAACACCATAATAGAGCAGGAAACCGGCAGGGTGAGTAATGGGCCTCAGACAGCAGAACACGGATGAACCGGGTCTCTGTTCTGAACGAGCTGCAGTCGGTTAATCAGCTGTCTGTGACCCGACCCGACCCGATACACCGACCTGATAGGCCGACCCATTTTCAGGTTTCAGGCTCCATCAGAGGTGAACTCGCGGCCTGATGACCTCTGAGAACCACAGAGAGACCCCCGGTCTGTTTGGGTCTTCTGGGTCAGAACCAGCTGCAGTCCAGTGAATGGGTCACACAGATGGTCGTGTTTACTTTCACACATGAAACGAGCAAAACCTCCACAGCTCAGCTAAAAGCCCAAACTGGATTTATCAGCGGCTGGTTTCACTAAAACCTCCAGATGGTTTAGCATCAGCAGGTCGTCGTGATTCTGGATCCTCTGAACAGAACCAGCTGGTTTCATTTGCTCTGAACCCACTTTAAGACCAGAGGGGACAGAGGCTGTGGAGCAGCAGGTTGGGCAATGATCAGTGGTGGCTACCGCTAACTGCAAAGCTAGCTGTGCTAATGCTAAAAGGCAAATCATGCTTTGTAATTTATCTAGAGAAGCTAAGTGCTAAATGTTTAAATATAAAAGCTAAACATAAAATTTGCTCTGCTGTTAGCGGATTAGCAGAGGTTCGCTCTTTGCCTCCATCTTGATTCTGTTGAATCTTTAAAGAGACGGTTCATTCGTACAGACTGGCTGGTTTATTCTCTTTGTATCTTGTGATTTTAATGTTTGTGAGATTTATAAAAACAAACTTCACTTCCTCATTTCAGAAAACTGGAACACAAAGTCACGTTTCCTGGGAAATCTCCATGTTTTCCTTGTTTTTTGGAAGAATGATGAAGAATCAGCCAAAAGCTGCTGAAACCTCTGACCTCTTCGTCTGCAGTCAGATGTAAACAGTTATTAATCATTTTGATCAGGACTTGGCTGCAGCTCTAGTTTTACTTCAGTGTCACTGTAAACCAGAGGTTCCCAAACTGTGGGGCGCGCCCCCTACGGGGGGCGTCGTGCAATTCCAGGGGGTGGGCGGGAAGCCGTCCAGATGAAAAAAGAAAAAAACATGAAGCTGTCTGCGCTGGGTTTTTACCTTAGAATGGCCAACTCTCTGTTATTCCTCTGTCTTCCACACTTCCCATATCTGTGTCCTCTGTCACTTTTATCAGCAGTTAAAACTGTTTAATCCGTTGTTAACTTGTTGTAACCTGTTTTTCCGAGCCGCCTGGGTTTCCACCTGTGAAGGAGACCTGCTGCTGCTACAGGTGAGTTAGAATCATGGCAGCAAAACGCAAAGAACTTTTCACAGTTTTTCCCCCAAACTAACCGACTGTTGAGTGAAGCTGCTGGATGCAGGTAATGTTAGCTAACAGATGACTAGCTAATATCAATACAGCACCTTAAGCTAGTTAACTAGTAGCCTGTAGGCTACTGGTGGTGTTGTCTGTGTCCAGCTACGATTCATTTTGCGCCGCAAAAAGTTAGAGACAGGGAGTCTCTAAGAATCCTCTTCTCCTCCACACACACACACACACACACACACACACACACACACACACACACACACACACACACACACACACACACACACATGTAGTTCAACCAGACAGCTATTTGTAATCCATGGGGGGGCCCAGGAGAAA